>NW_010294649.1:483-19260 GCF_000700745.2 Antrostomus carolinensis
TTGTGTACAAGATAATCAGCTAGATAATCAGCTGTGAGTAGTAAGTTTGGGGCTGTTTCATTTTTGGGAGTCAGAAAAATGCATGGATGATTCAGTTGATTCTGCAAGGCATTGTGAAATGGAAATGTGTTGCAATAGCACTGAAGAAATCCAAAGAACTTTTAAAGATCAGTGAGTTAGGTCTGGTTATAGGATACACACTCCTTCCTTTCTGTTTTATTTGAGACTGAACTTGCATCTTCACAAAATGCTGTGTAGTGATCATTCATCTATCACTTTGTTGTAGCTGCAGGGGAGGTTGGTGATATGCAGGAAACAACTCTTTCCTCTTTAAGGGTGAAAGGAAGTGCAGTAAAATGGGATTGCTGTCCAAACACAACATGTTTGGGGCCTACTGTTTCTTGTCTGTATTTTATGCTAGGGAGAAGTTACGCTCACACTCATCCCCCCATTCTTCTCCTGTAGACTATAGTTTTGGGTTTTTACTCTGTCTCTGACTAACCTGTATATAAATATAGGTCTCAGCATGCTGTTTATCTGACTGTGTATTAGATCAGAATAGGTGGAGATGCATCCTGCTCTGTAAGACACAGGGGCCAAGGAGTTTACATGAGGTATTGAAATGGCAAATAGGTGTCTAAATTCAGCAAAAAGGTGAAAAAGGTCTCTCTCCAGTGATATCAATAAAACATTCTTGGTTCTGCTTTTGAAGCGATGCTGCAAAAATGAGTGACCCATTCCTGAGCCAGTACAGTACTCTATGATTAGCTCTAGATGTTCAAATGATGTTATAAAAACCATGCTGTGATTTAGAAACTATGAGACATCAGTTGTCCTGTGTGTTCGATCTAAATATGGCTCAGACACAAATAGTACTACCACAAAAACACCTGCAAAATTTCCTCAGGGCATGCCTTTTGCAGGTAAACCTCTCACTGCTTCCTCTGACACCTGTGATTGAGGAGAGGAACTTCTGAGAAGTTCCTCTGAAATGTAAGGAAATCCTCTGAGATGTAAGCATACACATATGCAAACCTCTTGAAAGATAGGTATGGGGTGCTATTTATCTACAATATGAAATAAGACTTGTGCAAAATAAATTCTTCTGATTTAACTTAATTACCTTATATGGAGCAATGGCGTGTGTAAATTTCCTTCATCCTTTGTTTATTTAAGAATGCCCAAGATGTTTCTATTAATCTTTCTCTGTAAATCATCCTTAAAAATCTTAATCCTGATCCACACAGCTTTTGAGGCAAATTCTTTTGCATGTCAATATTTAGGAGAATTTTATTTATTTTTCTTTTTTTTTTTTTAAACAAGTAACAAATTGAGCACTGTTCCTGCATGTTTTCTATGTGACAGCTGGATTGATGCCAGTGAGCTAATGAAAGATTAAGAGGTGGTGCTCTTCTGACAGAGGTCAGGTAGTTTAAGAATTCACTTTCCTTCAGGTTCAGATGCAGGATCTGTTTGGATATGTGTTTTTCAGCCTTTTCCTTGCAAAATTAACTTCTGTCACTTTCAGTTGCCATTTAAACCACTTAACTTGCGAAGTCTCACAGAGTCACAGAATATCTTGGCTGCCCCCTCCCTGGAAGTGTTTAAGGCCAGGCTGGATGAGGCTTTGAGCAGCCTGGTCCAATGGAAGGTGTCCCTGCTGACAGCAGGGGGGTTGGAACTAGGTGATCTTTAAGGTCCTTTCCAACCCAAACCATTCTATGATTCCATGATCTTAAGTTGGCAGGGATACACAGGGGTTCTCTGGTCCAATCCCATCCTCAATCAGAGTGACCTCAGCAAGTTGCTTAGGGCTGTGGCCTACAAAGTTTTTAATATCTCCACATGTAGAGACTCCACAGCCTCTTTCTGCAACCCCAGTTTTTTCTTTTTCTTACGTTTAAATGGGATTCCCTGTATTTCAGTTTATACACATTATCTCTTCTCCTGTCACTGGACACTAGTGAGGAGTCTGGCTCCCTCTTCTTCCTTCCCTTTCATCGGGTATTTATGCACACTACTGAGACCCTCCCTGAACCTTCTCTTCTCCAGGCTAAACAGTCCCAGTTGTCTCAGCCTCTCCATGTATGAAAGATCCTCAAGTCTCCTAATCTTGGAGACTGATCTTCATCACCGTTTGCTGGCTTACTCCAGTAGCTCCATATCTCTCTTGTATCTGGGAGCCCAAAACTGGGCACATCACTCCAAATTTTGTTTTGCTGGGGCTGAGTAGAAGAGAAGGATCACCTCCTTCAATCTGCTGGCAACATGCCTCCTAATGCAGCCCAGGAGGCTGCTGACCTTCTTTGCTGCAAAGATGCATTGCTGGCTCATGGTCAGCTTGTTGTCCACCATGACACAAAGGCCTTTACTACAAAACTGCCCTCCAGACAGCTGACCTGTGTTCCAGCTGTCTCGCTGGGGAATGTCTCCCACAACTGAATGACTGGTTTTCAGATAGCTGATGACAAACCAGCGAATGTCACATGAAAGTGTATCTGAGTGCAGTATTTGGCTTAACACCTGATTGCCTAGTTCTTTGGCCCATGTGGGTCAAGGGAATGACTATTAGTTTGAAATGCCTGCCATGCCACTTGTCTTCCTAAACTAACCACCTCTGAGATGCTTTCCCCAGTGGATCTTTCAGGGGCAGGGTTGTTTATTATGGCTAGAAAGCTGACAGTTTGCACATGTTGTCCTGGAGCTTTAGCTATTTCTGTATTTTTCTTATGGTCTTGTCTAGAGATGTTGGAAATAATGTTGATTGAAGCTCCTTACTGATAAGTGATTACTTGGCATTCTCTATCTTCTCTTTATGTCAAGCTAGGTGTTATGGTTTGGATGTGAAAGAAAATATAAAGACCCAGGCTTATCATATGAACAGATTCACTAAGTGTGTCCTTGTCCTCTTACCTTGAAAGCTTCAAAAAGCAAGCTTGAGGACAGAACTGCTTTTTCCTTCTGCCTGTCCCTGTAACTGCAGCATCTCAGTTGCATGCAAATAAGTTCTCTGGAGCCTCTGGTGCTGAACTGCTGAAAACAGAAGCTGTTATCCAGGGAATATTAACAACAAAGCCTAAAGTTTAGCATGAAAACAAATGAGAGAGAGGAAAAAGCTTTTACATACCAAAAGTAACACTAGAGATTTGAATTAAAATAAAGTGTAAAATTTTGCTTCTCACAGTACATTTCCTTCCAATTAGTTAACAGTGATACCACAGTGCAGCATTCCGCACATTTAGAATGGTGACTTTGAAATCAGGAATGAATTAAGAGAGTCTGTGAGGATCCTGAAACTACATTCTTGTTCATGTAGTTGTCCTGTGTGCTGAATAGCTGCAAAATCAAATGCCAAAAGTATTCAAAATCCTGGTCTTGTCTAAGAGATAAAAGAAAAAGAAGTCTTCATAATTTCATTCCTTACATGATGAGCTAAGCTGACATTGTAACTTAATGATAGCCTTGTAGTGCTTAAACAGAAAAAAATTACCGCTTCCTGCTGCGTAATTCTGGTTCATAAGTAACTAGCGTATTACACTGTCTGGGTAGAGAGACGCTAAAAATATATAAACTTGATAGATTATTGAAACCAAATCAGTTTGATCATCAGTGGAAATATTTGTTGAGGGGAATTCATAAACTAAAGCTGTTACTGGCATTGTTCATGAATGATTTATGAACAGTAAAGATTCTTAGGGGGGTCCCTGCAATAGGGATATATTAACCAACTAATCTGCATTGCCTTTCCACTTGCTACGAAATTCTGTCTTGCTTGCAATTTCAGTTACCCTTCCTTGCATCCCAGGAAAGAAATCACCAGATGCTCTGAGTAAACCTCAAAATGTGAGAGTTCCTGTATTACTCTGACCCTGCAGAGCAGAATGCAAAATGATAGTAGAAGAAGGCTGACAGTAGCTAGGGATCATGAATATTCCAGCTGGGGTTTGTTTGGGGTCCCTAGGCATCTTCCTCATTTTTTCACAGGTTTCCCAACAGGATGGAAGTGTCTAGAGGCTTGTGGTTGGCTAGCTGAAGGGAGACAGCCAAGTTTTCTGTTATTATTTCCCATCTGTCAAAAAAATGTCTATAACAACCAGACCTTGTCAGGCTTAAAATGATCAGTTTCCCCATACTTCTCTATGGGAGATGTAAAGGGGACATTTCTCTGTCACATTTTGGGGGATTGGAAGGTTGCTTTTGATTCAGGGCTGCTTTCAGCTTAGGGCTCTGGGAAAACATGTGACTGGGAAAAGAAACGTGGAAGGGAAAAGCCACAAGATCTGCTCACCTCTCAACAAATTCCTTGGTGATTGTTAGAGGCAGTAGTTAATTCCATAACTGTCATCTCCAGGACAATTTAGGAAGAATCATCCTGACAAGTTGCAGATGTTTCTCCCTGTAACAGACAAGGTTCCACCATCACCATCCTGAGAACTGACATTAAAAGCAGGAGCAAACACAGTCCTCTGTCACTGTTCACACACTGAAGAGATAATTTACAAGGGAGGGATAAGGGGTTGTGAAAACCTCTTCCCTTCACTTAGCCTCTAAAATTGCCAACAAATAATTATTTGGAAGGACTTTGACAGTGTCTCCTTCCAGCCTAAGCCTTGGAAAAGGCCAGATAACTTTGGCTTATGCAAGGCAAGAAATGTTAAATACAATACATGTATGTGCATGCAACTGTCTGTTACAAAAAGGGTCATCTCAGATTAACTTAATTAACTGTTAGCCAGCAAGGAGCCAATTTGGAGCTGTCCTCACCCAGGAACTAAGGACAGTAACCAGTCACCTCCATTGTTCTTTCACTGGTGAAAGTACCTTTTTTAGTAAATGATGCAGGGTATTTTCCTGCTCCAGGCAAACTCCAACAAAACTTCCAAAGGGTATGTGTCTTCACTTCATCCATGTAACCAGGCTTGATTCTGCTGCAGGCCTTCAGTGCCCTGATGATGAAGTATCACAGTAAACACCCTCTCCCTTTTCCCAGCCCCAGCCTTCCTCCCCAGCTGGATGATTGCCAGTAATTTGCCAATGAAAATGCCTCTGAAATACAGAGTAAATGGCCTTTATGCAGCCTGTGGGGAGAGAGTGACATGCAAGAAGCCTCCCCATTTTCATGGTTGTGCAAGAGCTTTGCAGAATGACAAAGAGCTGGCAGCTGACTCAGGAGCATACAAGGGCTGAAAATTTGAGACCAATGTGCATGCAGAGATAGAAAGAGGACCAGGCAGAGCCAGGATCCCACCTATGTACTAAACACTAAACAGTGTGGTGTCCAAGGGTAGATAAGAGACATGCAGAGATGCTGCTTCTTTCTGATCCATGGTAGGAGCCTAGAAACCATCAACAACTCTAAACGTTTGCAAATGCTGTGTGCTCCTACCTGTCATGGGATGTGTAATTTCTGGCAACAATTAAGACTGTGATTACTCATCCCTGCAATCAAGATTTTAAATTCCTTCCTAGCCTGCATGTCATATTTTTCTGGATGTATCACCTGCCTGTTACATTAAAGACCCTTCAAAATCAATCTTCAGTCACTTGACTGAGATGATGGAGTGAAAAACTTGTGTGGATGGCAGCTTGACCCCTTCAGGACTGCAAAGCAATTGTGTTGCCATCATGTAAGTCTACACATGTAGTCTGTTCCTCTTGCTGCCATGCTTCTCCCACCAGTGAGGAGTGTACCTCCTCTTTAGTGGAAGAAGAAAGCTTTCCAGATGCAGAGGGAGTAGAAGGAGTTCCTGAATGTGGGGAAGGAGAGAGCTGGTGGTTTTTTTCACATTCTTACGGGGCTGACTTTCTCTTCTGCTTTCTCTAGGAGCTACCAAAGACATGGGGAAGATGCTGGGTGGGGATGAGGAAAAAGACCCAGATGCTGCCAAGAAGGAAGAGGAACGACAGGAAGCCCTCAGGCAAGAAGAGGAAGAGAGGAAAGCCAAATATGCCAAGATGGAGGCTGAAAGAGAAGCTATGAGACAAGGGATTCGAGATAAGGTAGGGATCGGGCTTTCAGCACATACTTGGCAACTCATAATGCTTGGTGGAGAACTACTGTTTTCAGCTGGTTTGTGACCAGTTACCCGAGCACATGAATAGAGTCAGGTAATTATATTGCCACATTGAACTTTCTAATCTTGTGCACTGTCCCTTGAGCTCTGTTCCTGTTTAAATACACCTGCCACAATGAAAAGCTGTGCAAAGTTGAAATAGAGACTGAAGATGAGGGGAGAAAAATGTCTATATTTCTTATAATCTGTTAAAAATGCTCACATTATTTGAAATGTTAGAGGCTTCTCTGTCCCTGTGCTTTCCAGGCTTGTATTTGTGATTGGTGAGAAGGGTCATAATTCAGTGTGTTTCTGAGAGATGTGTTTCTGAGTCCAAGTATTTTCTGTATTGTTTCCAAGGCTTCCTCTGTGTTGACAGGTGAAATAGGACAAATCTACTCCACTTTTCTTATTTAGGCTTCCACTACTCACAGGGGATTCATCTGAAAGAAAGAGAGTTTCATTTATCTGAGGGACTGAACCATTGGCAAGCTCTCTGTTCTACTGTGTTGGGTTTTTCTGTGGGGTGGACATTTTTGATAGTGGAGTTATAGTGATGACCTCTGTGAGAAGCTTCAAAAAGCTTCTCTGGCTCCAAGGCCGACTCCCATACAGCCCAGGCTGAGCCAATTAGCAATAAGTAAATGCTTCTTTGAATCATTATTTATAAGGGGAAGAACCAGTTTGGCAAGGAAGGAGAGGGCCATCAGGAGACCATTGGTTTGAACAAAAAGAACATTGACAACTTGGGGAAAGAGGAGGGGAGGAGACGGAGGGCTTCAGACACCCAAGTCAACAAGAAGAAAAGTTGTGGGGGGATTCCTCTGCTGTTGGGGGAGGGTAAATGGAGTCCACTGCAGCCCATGGAGGTTCAATGGTGGAGCCGTGACTATGTTCAGAGCTCATTAATGACCAAGAAGACCCCAGAGATGCTCATGTCACAGTGGGAGGGAAGAGGTGCACCAGACTGCAGCACGTTAAGTTTCCTCTGCTGGAGCTGGGAGCTGCTTCTGAAGAGGTCCGTGGGAAGTCCACATTGGAACACTTTGTTCCTGAACTCTTAGCCTGTGGGAGGGACCTCATGTTTGAAAGACCAGCATAGACAAACTGACTGCAACCCCCATTCTCTGTCCCCTGTCCTGTTGGGAGGGAGAAGGTAGAGAAATCCAGGGCAAAGTAATTTGAGTCCAGGAAGAAGGGAGAGGTGGGGGAAGGTGTCTTGAGATGTGGTTGTTATGTCTCACTATCCTACTCTGATTGGTAACAAATTAAACTGATTTTTCTTCCCCAAGTCAAGTCTGTTTTGCCTGTGGCCATAATTAGTGAGTGAGCCTTCCCTGTCCTCATTTCAACCCACCAGCCCTTTTGTTGTGCTTCTCTTCCCATTCTACTGGGTGGGGGTGAGTGAATGAAGGACCATGTGGTCTTAGCTGAAGCTGAAAACAAAACCTTTACTGGAGAAATTTACTTAAGTTGATTCTCATAATGATAAAATTTGGTGTGAGAAGGAATTAATAATAGTGAGGATTCAGAATGAGATTGAAAACAAATGTACAAACCAAACATTTACTGGAGAAATTAGCTTAATTTAAGGTAGCTGGACCCATTTGAAACAAAGAAATTCACTCAATAGGCAATGTGACTATTAAGCAGGTATTCTTTATTACAGTGCTGGGGCCTCAACGAGATTTGTCTGTGCGTGTGCTCCCACTTAGCGTTGGGTTTAGTAGGTATTTATTTACAAAAATATTACATATTCATAGTTTTCCCCCGAAATCATTATCATAACTACACCCATTTCCAGAACTACATATCTAAATCGCAGTCTCTTCGGTGGTCCTTTACTTCCTCTGGTGGTCCTATCTTCCCCTTTATCACGTGTCCTCTAGGTGAATTTGAGCTGACTTCTTCTTTGTTCTTGTTTATTTGATAGCTAAACCAGTTGTTTTGGGCTTGTGATTACATCTTCCTGGAATCTCAAGTTTTCATTGTATGTTAGGCTTATTTTACATACGCACAAGGCTGTTTTATCAGTTCCTGTTCTACTTGCTAAGCCAGTCTCATTTACACAATTAAGTGATAACCCCAGGGTCTCAAATTCACATTGTTATTGTACATTAGCTTTTCAGGATTGATGTGTGGAGAAAGAAGGCAGTGTTGCTGCCTCACCCTCAAGACTGGGTCAAAATTGTCTCTTAAGAATATTTTAGTTCTATAGGAAGAGATTCTGGAGCTGAGATAACTTGGAAAGAAATGTGGGTAATGGTTGGAGGAAGGGTTTTTGATGATGAAGGTCTGTGTGTTGATTTCCATCACATGCCAAAGAACAACAGAAAATGCCTGTAGAAAGAACGAGGAATTCCTGCTCAGTATAAGTTCTCTGTGCAGTGCCTACCTCTGCCAGGTTACAGTTCCCTAAGAACACGTCTAGGGAAGAGTTTCAAAGTCTCATCACAGAGGTGAGAATGGCTGTCCATAAACAAAACTATGCCTGCACTAGGCCAAACTTCTGACCCAGTCCTTATGACTCAGGAAGGAAGCATGGATAAAAATGAATTATTTTGGTGACATAGTGCATCTTATAAAGAGTTATTGAGAATTGTTCTGCAAATAAAGAGATCTGGGATTATGCTTCTAAGAAAAGAAAGTACTTAGAGGGAATTGTCTACTTGTGACACTACCAGAGAAAGGCAGTTATATGATAATTTAAAAGAGAGTATTAGTTACCAGATAGACAGATTGAGAACCCTTACCTTATCCAAATTTGTTGTTTTTTTATAATGTATTTAATGAATACATACCTAGGTAGTGTAATATATTAATATAAACATATCAATGTGTGCAGTATATGTTTAATGTATGTTTATACGTGGAACTGTTTCTAAGCAATGATACAGGTCTACATTAGACATGAGAGAAAAAAAAGGAGTAAGGAATTTCTGAGTTGTGGGCAGATGGGCTAATGGCCTATTTTAACTGGTCACTGTCGCTTCTGCTAGACCCCTGAAGTGTTCCCAGAGGATGATCTTTGCATTTTTCTTGCTGTTGGGCAAGCTGCTGTAAAAGCATTTAAGAAATCTGAGATGCCCACTGTTACAAATCCAAGGTGATCCAGACTAGAATTCACACATGCATGAGTAGGATGAATACAGCCTGAGCTTGGACAAAACATACAGCCAATGGGAATTTCCCTGGGATACTGTCAGCTATCTAGATTTTCCTGAATCAGGCTGAGTATTGAGTGATGAACACTCTTGGAAATGCATTGAATCCTGAGTGATATGGCAAAGGGTTGGCTCTGAAGAGATGGTAAACACTAATACTTGGAGGAATCCTCAGTCAAAGCTCTGGATTGCAGCTTTTGTAGTGATGTGGTGGGTTACCTTTGGGACTAGCAACAGGAAGTCTTGCTTCAGTGTGTCCACCCAACTTGTGAAAATGCAGGAGCTCAGTTCCCTAGCTCCCTTTGATTTTCTTTCTCCTAGGCATAATACCAGGTAGCATGCATTTGAAAGTTGAAGTTGTTTTCTGCAGAATCAGAAAAGCTGTAGAAAGGAAATGTATTTTTTTTCTTTTTTTAAGTTTGAGAGTTCCCAGAAAGAGGGGGATTACTTTGTCCTAAAAAAAGAGATGGATAGTATACAAGACTCTGTCTCCAAGTATTGTGAATTTGTGGCTGAAAATATGAAACAAATGTTGAAAGAATAGAAAAAAAAGGGGCTGGATTATTTCCTCTATTAGTTGGGTATTTAGAAATTACTTTAATTTCTACACCAACTGCAGAAATATAGAGAAGTAGAAAACTGAAACAGAGGACACTGATTTGTATACATACACAAGTTGTTGTCAGCAGGTATGAATTAAATAATAATAAAAAAAAAAGTATTAGCAATCTCCCTGATGACATTTGCTCATTTTCTAACTAAAAGAGTGAGAAATGAGCATGTGCATTGAGTGAGTGAATAGGAATAGATTATTTATACAGCATACAAGCTTGAAAGTGTGTGTCCTGGGTCATGAGCCCACAGTCAAAAAGTTACTCTCTTAGTGCAGCTGCAGGATGTCAGGGAAACGTCCTGGGAATGGGAAAAGCCATGGAATCATGGCTTCAAGTTAGTTATTGTGGCTCTAGGTGAGGCCTACGGAAAGGACAGGCTCATCACATTTGTTGTTTTGGACGTTTTGCCTTGGCTCTTCAACAAGTGTGATGAATACCTGGACTTGTGCAAGGCATTTGACACTGTCCCGCATGGCATCTTTATCTCTAAATTGGAAACATGGGGGTTTGATGGATGGACGACTCAATGGATAAGGAATTGACTGGATGGTCACACTCAAAGAGTTGTGGTCAACAGCTCAAAGTCTGAGTGGAAACCTTGAGGGACACCACTCAACACCACTCATCACCACTCGTGTGGTTGGACAGGTGTGATCTCAGAGGTCTTTTCCAACCGATTCTATGTTTCTGTGATTGCAACTATGTCATAGCTACCCTGCTGCACAATGGCTTCCAGCTCCTCCTGATTATTACCCATGCTGCATGCATTGATGTAGATGCACTTTACCTGGGCTATAGATTTCACCCCCAACATTGGCATATTACCCTATGGCTCATCTACTCAGCCTAGTTTTATCCTCTTCCTTCTTCAAATCTATTTTAAAGCTCTCTTGATGAGCCCTGCCAGCTCATGAGCAAGAATCCTTTCCTCCCTTTGAGACAGCTGAAATCCACCTGTTTCCATCAGGCCCGGTGCTGTGGAAACCTCCCCATGATGAAAGAAACCAAAATTCTGCCCATGGCACCAGTCTCTGATCCATGTGTTAATCCAGTGTGTTTTCCTGTTCCTTTCAGTTTTCTTTCCTGCCACTAAAGGGATGGAGGAGAACACTGCCTGTACTCCTGATCCTTCAACCAATTGCCCCAGTGTCCTGAAGTCCCTTTTGATTGCTTTTGGACTTCTCTCTGCTACCTCATCAGTTTCAACCTGCATGACCAATGGTGGGTAAAAACCAGAGGGCCATTCGACACCAGGGTGGTTCCTAGTGATGTGCCTTACCCAGGCCACAGGGAGGCATCAGACTTCCCTGTGGGTTGGGTCTGGTCGACATATTGACCCCTCACTTCTCAGAAGGGAGTCGCCTGTGACAATTACCCTCCTTTTTTTCTTAACAGAGGCAGCCAGAATGTGTGGGGCAGACTGCCTCACCTTAGGCAACCCCCTGGATGGGCCTTTGTCTATATTTTCATCTTCATTTGCCAGACCCTCGATTTCCAGAGCCAAAATTCTGCTGATGGCACCAGCCTCTGAGACAAGTGTCAATCAGGTGTGTTTTCCTGTTCCTTTCAGTATTCTTCCCTGCCACTGAAGGGACTGAGGAAAACACCACCTGTTGTAACAGACGCTATGGTATTATTCTAAAGTTACTTAAGAAAAACATTAGCTAAGGTAAGCCAAAGACAGAGACAAGCAAAACAAAGACAAGAGGGTTATGCATCAAAAGAAAAAGGCAATCAGAATTTATAGCTGCAATCCTAGATTCTTATGTGAGATAATCAACATGCAACATTATATAATTATTTACTTTTAATATTTCATTTGCATACGTAACTGGTACATAGTTTTGAAAATCCTGTCTTAGAGTAGAAAAAATACCAGAATGTGAATTGACTCTGTTCTCCAGCAGTATCAGACCTTTGAAACGAGCTCCAAGCTCTGTAGTGCAGACTTTGGTAAAACTTTGTTGCTATAAAACAGCATCACAATGTTAGCTAAAATCTTTGGTGTTAGTACATTTATGGAATGTTTCATTCTTGTCGGATGCATATATTACCAAGGGCTTTAAAAATTCCTGTACAAAAGAATGAAATTTCTCTGCCTGAAAATGCAGTGTTGAAGGTATAGTTTTCCTTGCAAGGAAGAAATGGATAGTATATTTTTTTTGGAGACTGTCAACAACAGAAAAAAGTGCAGAAATTGTATTCTTTGCATGTCAAAAGGTAAAGGATGTCAAACAAAGAAAAGATTTTCCTCAGCAATTAATTGTGTTCTGTAGTTCAAATTGTAAAATTAATATCTCAGTGAACAGAAACATTCTACCTGATCTCTTTGCTTTTAAATAATTTTATGCAAATTTTTATCCAGCCATTGTGATCTAATGAAGCTGTGGCTATTGTTCAGTATGTGGGCCTTAAAATAGATTTTCAGAGATGTATATGTATTGCACATATGGAGACGTATCATTAACTTGACTCTTCTGCTTTCACAGTGGCTTTTGGTAATTCGGGATAAAACAAAAACAAAGAAAGAAAAAAATTCCTTGCTTAGTTTAGTTCAGTGCAGATACTCAGTGCTATAGACCAAAGAGTGTTTACAACTGGGTCACAGGTCCTCTGGCTATGAGAAAGCAATAGGCCTGGCTATGACACTCCCAGTGTGATGATTTGCAAAGACAGGCATTACATTGTGGCTTTGAAGAAGTGGGCTCTGCTGTGGGTGGAAGCAGTCGTTAACTCCGGTAATGATGACAACTGAGAAGAATTGCACTCTGCAGCAATTAAATCACAGCTGTTCTGAGTGAAGAAGCCAGCAAGGGCAAAGTCCTGTGGTGTTTACTGTATTCTGGACATATTTGATTCATTGGTTATTGAGGACAGTGGCAGCTGGCATAAATGCAAGCAGAGTTGGAAGAAGGAAAGGACGTTGATATTTGTAAGTATCCAAGGGGATAAAGAGATTTGACCTGGACTTCTGACCTCCTGACAGAACTGGTTGCCCAACCAGTCGTATGCCAGGATGTCTTAACTGTGTGTACTTTGAGCCAGATTCTTCAGTTTCTGTATCAGTTTTCTACATAGCTTAGAGTACACATCTTTAGCATCAAACCTGTCTATAAACTACAGCCCTTTGCAATTTTACCATATCACCCACTCCTCTAACTCTTTCAACCTTTGGAAATTGCAGTCATGTTTAGTTTTCTGATTGCATCTCCAAAAAATTTCCCTTGTCTGCAAGGCAGCAACTATCTTTTGTGAAAAGGTGAACAAACTGGTCTCCTCCAGTAAGAGGAAGCACAATTAGAAAGCCAAAGGTTAACAAAGTTATCTGGGTATGCCTAAGTTCAGCAGTCTCTCTTGAAAGTTGAGAGAGAGAATGGTGCCTTCCCATGTATGCTTTTCACCATGGAACAGGGATTGGTGTACCTGCTAAGGACCTCCAAGGCCATTATTAAACATGGTCATCTTCGGAATTATTTTAGGGAAACTGTTCCTACCTAACCCCTGTAGTTTCATCTTTGTGTTCCCTTGGAAGTGTCACCAAAATTGGGAAATATTCTTAACACCAATGTGGTCTTAAGAAGCAAGCACTTCTTTGTTACGGAACCAGATGCATGGGGGATCACTCCACCTATCATGCATACTGACTCGTCTTTCTACAAAAGCTTTAGACTATCAGAATATGCATATTCACTACTTTTCCAAGAAATCATTAACATATTCATTACACTTTTCAGGAACTTATTATTATATGTAAATGTCCCTTTTGCATGCGCACTCTCTCTCTCTGGTGGTTGTCATGCTCTTCTGGTGATTGTCATCATTGTGTCCTTTGGTTGTACTTTTCCTTTGCACATGCTCATTTCTTTCTTTGGGCCTGTTTCCAACACTTCTGTCTACCTTGTGCCAAGGAGTTAGCTCAACACTTCCTCTTGTCACATCCCAGTGATCAGTAAAACAAAGAGTCTTAATGCTCCTATGAACATTAGATAATTAATTTTTATTTCTGAAATTCTATGATGAAGATACATTGCCTTAAGTCCAGTACTAAGTTAATGATTAAGAACAGGCCTGGGACTTTACAGTCTCTTCTTGGTGAGGTTTCTCTGATTATCTAGTTCAAACTTAACAATCCTAACTTATACATTATGCTTTACAGTTTTCTACTTCTTTTAATCAAACCCAACTGTTCTATATAATCAAATCTTGATTATTTTACCAGAGTACTTGCAGCAGAAGTCCCAGAAAAATGCAAGATGTCTCGGTCTTTGTGAATGCAGCCACCTATGTGTATAGAATTTTGTAGATGGTGTGAACGGAAGTGTGTGTGCCAGGTCTTATCTCTTGGCATTAAGCTAACAGAGTTTCCCTGATGGGAAAAGATGCATAGATTCCTTTATGCACTGTAGCTTTGGGCCATTTTTAGAATTCAGAAAAGGGAGGCACCATTAACAAACTATTGGAGCTCAGGAGCAAACTGACGTCTTTTTCATCTGCTTCCATAATCGGTTAGGCTTTCAATGATTTGGCAGAACTGAGCAGGTTCAGTTTCCAGCTGCTGATTCCTACACTAATACCTTTTGGGTCTCATTAGTCAGCTTTTTTGTGCAGCATTGCTTTACTGGAACTTAATTTCTATGTTTCACACTAATCCAAATCTACACGAGTAGATATCACTTTGGATACCTGCTAATCCCATTGGGTGATGGTTCTGGAGTTACTGAAACATCTCTTGAAATGCAGCCTTTTTTACTGTTACACACTGATTAGGTTGTCATGTAGAGTCATTCAGCTGAAATCCTCACTTAAACAACTTCTGTCTCACTGAGCTGACTGGCAAAACCTATGCACATTGCTCACACAGGGCTGAGCAATTTCACTCACTCATGACTGGGTGCAAAATAGACCCAAGCAGATGACATACAGTGATTAATGCTGGAATTAAGTTAGGAAGGACATCCAAATGGTGTCTCAAGCCTTCCTTCCAAGTTCTGTACTCTGAGACAGTAGTAGTGCACACACACAGAATATTGTATATAGAGTTTGAATAGATTTTCTTTAATCAGTAAGATTTTTTTCTTTGCATATAGGAGAAGATGAATGCAAAGGGAATGTCCAGCAATGGTTAACACCTGCATAAAGAGGCTATTGAGTTATAGCTTATTGGGTAGTAGCATTCACATCCACTACTACCATGGTAGTAGTCGTCCACTACATGAAGAGGGAAAGAAAGCCACCTACATGCATACTGGATCCAGAGTTCTTTTTTGCAAAGGCTGCAGCCTTGTCTTAGCCTGCTTCCCCAGCAGAGCAGGCACAGCCTACTGTCTACCTGAGTTATGGTGGGAGTAATTCATGCTGGCTTTCCAGCACAGGAATTGCCCAAGTCTGTACAACTGGAACTAAGAACCTGTATCAAGAAAACTATGCCACGTCTTTTCAGTGGATTTCTGCCTGGACCCCCTGTGAGAAACATAGAGGTAACAGTATGCCTTGACCTCTGAAATACCAGTTAGCTCTGTTTCTGCTTCTCTGATGCTTGTTCATGATTGGAGGTATTGCCAAATGATGTTTCTTTTTCACATCAGCCAGCAAGACCAAGCTGCACAGAAGAAGGGCTTTTTCCCAAGAGATTTCCAAAATCTGATTTTTAATTATAGTTATTATTGGATCTATTGAATATTATCAAAACAATTATTATTTATATTATTATTCAATAATTATTGACATTATAGATGTTATGTATTAAAATGTATATAATGTATAATATCTATTATATAATAGATAGTAATTACACAATTTAATTATTTTAAATTTTTACTTGGTATTACTGCTTGTGATTTATAGGTGGAGCAATTGAGTGACTTACCCAAACTCATGCAGCAGTTGAGCAGGGAATCAATTTCTTAAGCTGGAGGCCTAGCGATATTCTGACCCTTATGTAAATGGGTTTTTTTCTTCTCGTGAAAACTTGAGCAGCTCCACAGGCAGCAGTCCATGACAGAAGTTTAGAACTTAGAAGTGAAAACCATCCCAGAGCCTGTATGACCCACATTCCCATTGCTTTAGAAGTGGTTGCCATGCCCACACCCTTCCACTTGGAACTTCTGTAGCCAGTAGAGCCAAGACCACATGGAATAATTTCTTGGCTAAATGCCAACAAGGGCATGAATGTATTCCTATGCATGAAGAGGTAGAACAGTTTATTTGCTGCTCTGCTCCTTTGAGGAATAAAATATTCTTTCCTCCATGGAAAAAAACACTTAGGATGTTATAAAATTTGGCTAATTGGCTGGAGGAGTTATGAGTTATTTCAAACACACTCTCCCCAAATATTTCAATTCACCTTATCTTTCATGGTAGATGGTTCTGTCCTGGCTCATACTGCTTGTGTCAGGCTCAAAATGCAGACAATGGCATGAGAGTAATTTGATCAGTACCATTGCATGTAATAAGTACAACTTCATCACTTTTTTCGTGTAACTTATTTTTTTTCTCTAGCTTACAGACCAGATGCAAGGGGGAGAGCTTGTACAGTTGTTGGGTTTTTTTTATGTCAAACTAATTCAAGGACTGTGAAAGTCACCAAACAGGATTTAAAGGTCTGTTCCCTTCTTGCTACAGCCAAAGAGCTCCCATTACTGCTTAAAATCAGGCATTATCCACATTATGTCCTTTATATTGTCAGTTTGTTATCCGAGTCTTGAATAATCAGATAACTAGATAACTCAACAGGACTTAATGAGACCAGTGGAGTTATGCCTGTTTGAGAATGCAGCCTGATGCCTTCACAGTTCAGCTAACGATTCATAATTCTTTTCTGTTAAAAGTCATCAGAGCCATGTTCAGACTTTGAAATGCTGTTGCTTCCTTATAGCAAGATGTGACTTTGTGCTAGCCTCACCACGAAGCTCTGCATCTTTTCTAACATTGGTTACAGTTTCATCAGTTTGGGATTTAAGACTGTCAGGGAGAATTAGTCGCCCCACATGCCTGAAAGAAGGGCTGATACAATGCCAGATCTGAGTTCATGCATAGGACAGGGTGGCAATTTTGGGGCATGCTTTGCTTGTGGCAGTTGTGTAGCCTTTGCCTGCTGTGTGTCTTCATTCCCAATGGATGCTTGTTGCTTATGGTTCAGGTGGGAAAAGAAGGGAGGGTTTTCGTGCCCCATTCCTAGTGAGTGCCAATTCATATGGCCTTCCAGAGGGTCTGAGACAGGCCTAGGAGTTCTCTTCCTTTTGTCACTGGACAGCTTTGAGGCAGTCATAAGTAGAGCTGACTTGATCTTACCAGACTTCAGTGCAAGGTGTCCTGTCTGGGGCTCCAGGCCACAGCAGCCCTCTTGGTGATGCAGGAGAAGGACTGTGGCCTTCCTTGGACCATGTCAGAGTTTGGGGAAGACAGACTGGCTGCTGCTGGGACAGAAGTAGGGTATCTGGGGAAACATTTGCCCTTTCATATTTTCCATTGGATGTGGTTTTCCAGGGTTTACCCCTTTTCCTTGTAGCACAACCTTGAGTCCTGTCTGTGCTGTAGGCCTCCTCCTTTGCCAAAACAGCATATAAGTATGCCTGCTCCTGCCAGGAAGCACGGACTCAGGTTATTCATTATCTGCTGAAGGGGAGATTTCATGGAGCTATTGCTTTTCCTCAGTTAGGAAGAAGGGAGGCAGAATGCAGGCCACTGCATTCAAATTCCCCAGCATTTCCTGGAACTGTTGGCATGTTCTTCACAAGACCGATGGCCTAAACCAAGTACTGTGGAACAGGTATAGTGCTTTTATGTTCTTGGTCCCAGCTAGACTTCCAAGAAGTCCATTAGAACTTTAGGATTGTAGTAAGGCTGAGCTGACTTTTGAAGCTGACACCATATAGGTCTGTAGGATCTAATTTAGTCATTTTACAGCTTCGAGATTATTTCTGTAATGCTCAGAAACAGGGATGTAAATTCTGTCTCCTTGTTAAATAGGATGACCCCAAATTAGAAGAAGGATTTTTCAGCCAGAAATCAAAGCCAAAAGATAGTCCAAGCAAAAGTCTGATGTGGGAAAGGAAGCTGACGAATTGCCCCTTAAATAGAACTCTTCATCCACTCAAATGAAGAAAGCAAAAGGTGTTTTTTATTCATAGAATCATAGAATCTTTTTGGCTGGAAAAGACCTTTAATATCATTGAGTCCAACTGTAAACCTAACACTGATGAGTCCACCACTAACCCATGTCCCTATGCACCACATCTATCATTTTAGCACTTCACAATCCTATGCCTGTATATTCTAAAATGAGTGAAGTAACAGAAAAAGTACTCAGGACTTGCATGCCTAATTTCCTTCTTTGAATTTTATTCCAGCTGCTGCCAAGGAGTTTTTGGGGATAGAGACATTCCATGTACCTCTTTTGAAAATCCCTATAATATTTTGTCACATTCTGATGAATCCCTGATTGTTGATTATGGGTGGTGCTGAAAGCTTTTCTTGCCTCTTTCTAATGAGTGGCTTGTACCACTGAAGATGCTATAGGCAGAACCTACTAATTCAAACTATAAACCTGGCCAGCAAAGGCAAAAGTGGCAAAACAGTGTTGCAGAGAAGCAGAGGATCAGCTTCATCATGTCTGCGTGCTTGGTCCAGCTGCATACCAGGACAGAAAATTCTCACTTGCTATCTTCACATTTCCTGTGCTCTGATGATGTCAATGCACTGTCTCCTACCATTCAAACTGGGTGTTTGACAAGTGGTTTAAGCTGGTTCTGTGCTTATTAGGTGTGAATTTGGAGGTGGAGGGAGGTAGGGGGGGCTTCAGGGCTTCAGTTTTGACAGGTAGTGGGAGAATTTTAAATGAGAAACTGACAAGTTATGCCCAGAGATAGGGACATCCCTGCTCCTGCAGGCCATCTGACACTGTGGTAGAAGGAGCAAGAATCTAACTGCCTCAGAACTGCTCTGGAG
>NW_010294649.1:19300-28120 GCF_000700745.2 Antrostomus carolinensis
TTTCTCAGAGATTTAGCACCCAGTCTTGTTTGACAGGCTCAGTGAGTGTCAAGGACAGAGGCCTGTCACTTATGACAAGCTAGTCATAACCTGCCTCTCACTCTGAAATGTCATATTAGAGCCTATGTAAAAGGTACTCTACAGCCTCCAGGCCCTTACAAGAGGCTGGAGTCACAGGTCTGTTCACTGACATTTTTGTCAAGAATCTCTGAGTGAATTTGGTTCACAAAAGCAACCACAGTGATGGGACAAAAGCAATCACAGATTATGGGAGAACTCAATGCACCAACATATTGATTTTTCTCTTCCACCTTCTGGCTGTTCACTCGTACGGTTCACATTCATGTTCCCAGCATTGCTTTTTACCTGTTTGCTTCACAAATGCAAAATCATTGCAAATCCAGCAAAATCCAGATGCTGGATTCTGTCAGGTGCAGGAGTGGAGTGCTATTGGTAAAGCTGAAACACAGCAGAGGCTCTTGGTGATACCTCTCAGACTTGAAATCCTGAGACATAAAGTATCCTATAGTTGTATTTCAGATCATGAGCATGGTACCATGGTCTTCTTTATTCCATGTAAAGGTAGGAACATGAACTGCTTCCATGTCTCTGCAGTCTCCTGGCTAACAGTTTATGGCTCTCCTTTGTGGTCTGTATAGAAACAGTAGTAGTGCTCATAAACTAATGTAAAAACAGTGCTCTACCAAACAGCTGAGGTTCCACTTAAACAAGGAAAAACTTCTTTACAGTGAGGGTGACAGAGCACTGGAACAGGCTGCCCAGAAATGTTGTGGGGTCTCCTTCTCTGGAGATGTTAAAAAGCCGCCTGGATGCAGTCCTGTGTGACCTACTGTAGGTGATCCTGCTTTGGCAGGGGGATTGGACTAGATGATCTTTCAAGGTCCCTTCAAACCCCTACCATTCTGTGATTCTGTAATTAGCTAGAGTATTTCCACCCTACTTGGCCCCTGTCTGGGGCTCTGTACATACAGATGTCCACACTGCTGTGGTGCAAGGAAGTAGCTCAGACAATGTGCCACCAACTTGCTGTGGCTGTGGTCTAGACTGTCTAAGAACAGAAATGTTCTCTACTAGCAGCTGGTGAGCCTGTCAGGTTGAACCCTGGTCAGCCCTTCCCTGGCACCATGTGCTGAATTTCCCTCCCTTCCTCTGACATTTTGAGTTGCCTGCGCTTTCTGGGGTCGTGCTGAGGCGAATGATCCCAAATACTTCTGTATTGATACTCTCATGCTTCACATACAAGATGGGCTGTAAATTGGTGTCTGCTATGGCTAACTATGTTGCAACACAGAACTGCACAGCCAGCTCTCCCAGGACCTAAAACACTTCCCTAGAAAGTGTAGAAAAAAAATCTTCTTTATCATGTGAGACTTCAGCTGATATGAAGTATGCTGCATAGCTGCTACTGCCAGTACTAAAAGCATTCTTGGAAATATTTTTCCTAGCTCAAGAGATGTTGCTCTCATAGGGGAATTCTATATTATACCTCATCTTGACAGGAATTCTTAAGAGTTAATGATTATCAGATACAGCTGATGCTGGCCTGAATATATTTGCTTAGCTAAGTTTAAATAAGCAGAAAACAACTATTTGGTACTGCTGATGGTTGGCTTTAGAAAGGTCAAAACAACAATGGGCTAAAGGAGCTAGGAGATCATATTTAACCAGGAAAATATAATAGTTATTTGAAACTGTTGAAGGAATTTTATCAGGTGCATGCCCACATTATAGGAAAGATCCCAATAGCCTTGTAGGGAACAAAAGTCAGCATTGAAAATGGAAAACACACTGGAATGAAGAAATTGTGGAAGAATAATACAGTCAAGATGGTAAAAATAAACAGAATTTGTGAAGGAAGAAAAAGAGAAGAAGCAGAACTTTAGAACTGGCAGAATTAAAGGCAGTAAAATGCTTTTTAATTTTAAAATGTACCAAGAAATAATCCTTCCAATAATACTGATCTGCTATTAAATGAATTCTTCTCAACTGTTAATAATGGTGAAAAATTTTTTTGTAGGTACAGGAGACACAAATGATGCATATGAGATGAAAATTTTAAAAAGTTGTTCACACACTAAGATGATACTAGATAACAGCTCTGACAAGAGGATAAAGGTTTTGCAAACAGAATCCTTGTCAAATAGGTAGCTTCTAAGTCTTGTAAATTATTAGTCCTTGGCTCTAGACCTAATGAATGTTTTTATTAAGGAGGTAAAGACAGTTGTGTATAGAAATATAGAAAGAACTGAAAAAAATATTTCCTTTTCTGCAGGACAAATTAAGAGCAAGAAATAATATCCCATTAAAAACTTCTGTGAATCATCATGTGACAATAACAATGCTGCTGGCAGAGTTCATTTCAGCCATCAAACCTGTGGTTCAGTAATGGAAATAAAGACAGATCGAATTATTTCAAAAATTGCAGGTTTACTCAGAACCATTATTGAACCTTTTTAAAATAGTATTTAAAAAAAAAAAAAAGAGAACAAAAAGAGGAAAAAAGGCATTTGGTGGTAAAAATATTTCCTACAGTTGGAAATTGCTTTGCATTTTCTCGGACAATTAAAAGCAAGAATGAAACACTTAATTGTTCTTTGGATGTTGCAGGGTAGAAGCACAGCTCTGCTTGCTAGTGACCCCACTTCACTTATCTACCCCTAAGCCATTGGTGCTGCCAGAATTGAATCACCAAGTTACCTGAAATCTGAATGGATTTCAGGTTGCTTTCTTTCCCTTTTCCTGGTAGGAGTGCGGAGAGGGAGGGGAGTAAAAGCTTACAACATCCCCAGACCAAATGCTTCTCCTCTCCCAAAGGTAAAGGCAGCTGCAGAATGAACTTTAGACAAACCTATGCTGACTGCCTGAAGTGTATCTCTGATTTGGTCAATGGAGTATTATAGACCTGAAGCAAAATCACTGTTAAGGGAGAAGAATCTATGCTGTGGTTAGCTCTGAAAGTCCTGACGACTGATTGTAGAGAAGAAAAATTGCTGAAAAAACTGATGTTGAAGACCTTTGAAGAAAATATATTAATTTGAAGGAGGTTTCATCTAGTGACAGAAGAACTTAATGTTTCTGGCCTGATGAAACAGCCCCACCTCGGGAAATATTTTTCTTTAATATTGAAATAGCTCTTCAAACAAGGACTCATTGAGATCAAGTGAAAAGACTAGTGTATGTGGAATGTCTTAATTTTAGTAAAACAGATCAATTCATCCTGTGTTTGGAACTCATTTTCATGCAATGCAGTTTTAATAATTTCAATTTCAGTGAGGGAGAAAAAAAATCAAGCATGGGGAGTTTCTTCCAAATATGATGCTTTAAGTTATTGTTAAAGCCAGTAGCAAAACTACCATTGACTTTTGTGGTGCACGATAAGGTCTAAATAGCTGGTCATAAAGAGCTCAGGACAGCAGAGAAAAGACACAGAACAAAGACACAAATGGGCTAAGTGACATCATCAAGATGACACAGCAATTTAGTGGCAAATCTGAAAAAGGTATGTTCCTTGAATTCCTCTATTTACTTAACTATGTGCCTTTTCAGCATGAGAAGGTAATCCCACTGATTTCCAATATGAAGAAAATAAATCTGATTGTGACACTATTCATGTAGTGTCAAGAAAAGCAAAGCACTCTAGACCCTGGCAGAGTAGGCAAAACAAACTCCTTTGTGCAAATGCTCTGAAGTGATAAGCAGAGTAATATTTATAAAATGTATTCAGTTTAACAGAGATGAGAAGAAGAAATAAGACAGTCACAAGCCTGATACCCTGCTCAGAGAAATCAGTGAGAGTCTTTCATTACTCTTAATTGGGATGAATTGATCTTTTTAGGAACATTAAGTTAGCTTGAAATCACAGTTGAAAACATAAGCTTATATTAAGAATCTTGTATTAAGAAATGTACATTTGTATTATGATCAGAGGACACAAACTAATAAATAAAATATAGCCACAATGCCTTTAACATTTATAAGATGTAAATTGGTAAAGCGCATGGATGTGGTTAACTCAGAAAGGGGTAATCATAGCAGTTAGAAATAAGTACATCTGCTACATTCACAGAAAGGAAAATTAGAAAGTCATCTCTGACCTGTATCTGCGGACCAGTGCGTATGCTCAGTAAAGTCCCATTATGACAACAAGGTTTAACTCGATCATAAATATCACCATGTAAATTCTGGATGAAAAGCTGGACATGAGCCGGCAATGTGTTTTCACAGCCCAGAAGGCCAACCATATCCTGGGCTGTATCAAAAGAAGCGTGACCAGCAGGTTAAGGGAGGATATTCTGCCCCTCTACTCTGCTCTGGTGATACCCCACCTGGAATATCGCATCCAGCTCTGGAGTCCTCAGCACAAGAAAGACATGGACCTGCTGGAGTGGATCCAGAGGAATGCCACAAAAATAATCAAAGGGATGGGGAGACCTCATTGCAGCCTTTCAGTACTTAAAGGAGCCCTATAAGAAAGATGGGGATGAACTTCTAGCAAGACCTGTCATGATCGGACAAGGGGTAATGGTTTTAAACTAAAGGAAGGTAGATTTAGACTAGATATAAAAAGTTTATTTTATAATGAGGGCGGTGAAGCACTGGAACAGATTGCCCAGAGAGGTGGTAGAAGCATCATCCCTGGAAACATTCAAGGTCAAGCTGGATGGGGCTCTGAGCAACCAGATCTAGGTGAAGATACCCTACTCATTGCAGGGGGACTTGTTGACCTTTAAAGGTCCCTTCCAAGCTAAACCATTCTATGATACTATGATTCTAAGATTCTAAAATACAGGATATATTGTATGTTTATCTGTTATGTATTTCATGAAGTGGCAAGATCTTTTTATTATTCTTTAATGTAAGGAAATGAGAATTGCAGGAAGACTGTCCTGAACCTACGTCTAAATTGAATCCGTGTGTGAGTAAGTCAAGTAGTATTGTCAATCAACACTAAATGAAGGTGGTTTTGCCCTCATTTTAAAAGACTTTCTTTGTGCTAGCTCCTAGCTGTAAAATGATCATTTGTGACACTATATACTCTGGTACTAGTTGGGACATGCTATGGTGAATCTTATAGCTACTGCCAGCTTTCATTAGCAGAACCCAAATGTATTCCCAGGCTGTGTCCATTTCTGCAGGAGGAATTGATTATTGGTTGAGTAAAAGAGAGAGAAAAAGGAAGAGGAACCTTCCCTCCTTTTAATTTTAGTGAATTGGTAAGAATGAGGACTGGTAATAGAGTATCTTTAAAAAAATTAAAGAAATTCACAATGGGTACCTACAGAATTCAGAGTGAAAGGGAAATGAATTCAGCTGAGAAGAGATTCCTGAGAATATTTTGCTATTGTTTTAGGTATAACCAGGTTCATGGAGTGAACCTTATCAGGCTTTAGCTATCAAACTGTTCATTGTTTCCACCTAAGCTGGTGGTCAGTTCTTCCTCAGTGCTCCACAGGGAGAAATGTATACCTTAAAGCATTATGTCCTAGGTGCCTGCCTTGGGACAGGATGTATTGCTGTCCATAGTGTATGTCTCTCCTCAGTGACTAGAAAAGCTGAGAACAGATGCTTAAATTGTAGTTAGCAAACTGAACAAGGGCCTTTACCCAAATGTGCTGAGGCTTTGTTGAAAAAAAAAAAGTAAAATCCCAGCTGATTGAAAAAATCTTGTGCATGTTTCGGTGAAGTGTATTCTTAGTTTTTCTTTTTAATTACTCTTTTTACACTTGAAGAGTAAGTGTTCATTAACAGCCTGAAGAGATGGAAATTTCTGAATTGATAACATTCCCACTGGTTCATGGCTCTGTTAGGCATACACAGATATTTTATGAAGGGAAAATAATGGGAAGGTACTAAATAGCGGTCAGGTGCATGGAACAGCATGATCAGCTGAGCATGCTTTTGATGTGTGTGGTCACATGCAGATGCAGGCTTAATTACTGATGTGCTTCCTACTTCCTTTCAACACTACCTGCCACTTTGCATCATCCAAGGCTCAATTTCAGTGTGATTGTAAAGGTCTCTCACCCCCTCTGCCCTCCCAAGTACTGGAAGTGCCACTAATGATCCCAAAGTGCTCAGACGATACAAAAAAGAGAGCTAGCCTTCATCTGCCTAGCTTGAGGAAGATAACATGAGCATGGCTGGGTATGATTTATCCCATAAGTGAGTACTTAAGCTGCTCGTTTTTGAAATGGACACAACAAAGAGCCAACATGACACTGCAAAAGATCCCTTTCATCACTGCAGCAGAAAAAGCACACAATCAGATTGACAAGACAGAAGGAAAGAAAATGGGCTCGTTACTCTTGTCCTGACTCATTATCTGGAAGATGAATGCCTCCACCCAGCAAGAGATTAACATTTCATCTCTTCCCCTCTATCTGAATTGCTATGAGATCCTGCATATATGGGGAGGGCAAGAAAAACTGTAGGTCACAACCAACAGCTAAAGAACCTTTGAAAATTATTATAGTAGCTGTTCTTCCTTGAAAGGACTCTTTTTCTTACCTTAGTAAATGGAAGCTGGTAGGAGTGAGAAGAAACTCCTTTGTCTTGTTGCCACAAAACAAAGGCATGCTATGGGAAATGTACAAGTAGCATCAGCAAGCTCTTCTATACAAAGTTTATCTCTCCATTTAGCAGTACAGCTGTTAGCCTGGTGTGGGTTATGAGCTTCATAGGATCTGCCCCTGCTCACATATCACTGAAAATGTTAAAACATCTGGTCTATGATCAGGGCCCATCAACAGAAAGGATGAGAATAGGTCAACAGCTGATTCTACCTGTAAGAAATACACCTAATCTAGTATCTCAAGATGGTTGTGGGATCTTGCAATTATGGTTGTTTTATATGTTGTTGCTTTATTATGCAGTGGCTGTTCACAGGTGACAGCAGTTCTCCAAATTTGTAATAGCCTTTCAGCACCATAAAGCCTGAGTGGGTCCCTCTAGCACAGTAACACCATGTCCTGGTTTTTAGCTGAAATAGAGCTGGTTTTCTTTTTAGTAATTAGAAGAGCGGGGTTTTGGTTTCCATCCTGGGACTTGCTGTGAGAGAGACACTGATAAGATGCCAATGTTTACATTTTTGTCACTGGAAGTGAAGGACTTTGTGTTCTGTTAGTCCACAAGCACAAGATTTAAGGGGGCAGAAGAATATTTAAATTAATAAACTTAACTAACAGTTATAGATGCCAATGGGCTATTCCATATCATATCATGTCATGTCCACTATATTAGTGAGGGTCTCTTCCCCTTTTAGCTCTCTCTGGCTTTTACTCGGGCTCTTGTTCTTCTGGGATTGTGGTTTCGGTTCGGGATTGTCGCTCCTCTGGGATCGTTATCTGGGAACAGGCCGGGCTCGGTCAGGAGGGGAGTGAGCTATAACATTGGGTGTCATTCACTTGCATATTTTGTTACTGTTATCATTACACTACTATTTTAATATTAGTATTATTTTAAGTTTTCTCTCTACTATTAAACTTCTTATCTCAACCTACAAGCCTCCTTACCTTGCCCCCCCAATCCTCTCCCCTGTCCCCTGGGGGTGGGGGGCAGTGGGTGAACGCCTGTGTTGGCTGCTGGCCAAGGGCTAGCCCAGTGAAACTATCACACACCATTAATGCTGTTCAGTTGGATTGTTAAGATGCACCAGATATTCTCCCTTAACAACCTCCATTCACTACAAACATGACTCCCATAACCTCTTGGGGAGCAAGAAAACTACCTTGAAAGGGCGGGGATGGTATGCCAGTTCAAAAAGGGCTAGAGAAAGATAAGTGACTTGTCCTTCATTTTTTCATGTCCTTCTGAAGTGCTACAGCATATGAATAAACACTCATACTTTCTTACTTGTTCTTTAGGGTGTCAAAAGTGTTATTCCCATTTTTAAAGCATTTTGATGTTAGAGTTCTCTCTTTTGCTGGCTAATGGGATTGAGAAGTACTTTTTGTACTTCAGAGGAAAGTGTATATCAGGCTTTAAACTAATTTATTAACCACCTTTGATTTTACTGTGTCTTGGCTCTGAGTTTGTGGCTGTGCCTTCGTCTCCACAGATGTACTGTCAGGGTGCGTGTGCTAATTAGATCTGAGCCACAGGATGCGCAGGGAGGTGATGAAGTCACCTTCCCTGGTGGTATTTAAAAGATGGTGCTTAGGGACAAGGTGCTTAGGGACATGGTTTAGAGGTGGATTTGGCAGTGTGGTGAGGTTTAACCAGGAAAGGTCGCTGCCCACTCCACCCCCCACCCTCTGGTGGGGTGGGGAGGAGAAAATATAAACGAATTGGGTTCAGGGGTTGAGCAATTTACTGGAATAGTAAGGGAGAAACAACACCGAACAACAACAGCAGTACTAATGAAAGAATATACAATGTAACAAGTGAGACACAGAACCATCTTACCACCCAACTGGCTCACAAATTATGGCACCCAGCAGCCCCCGCTTCCTGGAACTTCTCTGTTTAAATACTGAGCATGGCGTCACATGGTATGGAATACCATCACCTGGTATGGAATACCTGCCCTGGCCCACTCAGGCCAGCTGCCCCTCCCAGTTCCCTGTGAACAATTAACTCTATCTTAACCAAACCGAGGTTGTTATCCACCCCTTATTCTAGACCATCTGCGTCATGCCCAAATCCTGCACCTCCCAATTAATTCCTACCACTGTCTTTTCTTGTTGTAGAGCTGTATCTGTATCTATATCTATATATACACATACATAAACACACAGATATTATTCCCTTAGTCTATGGGCCATCACTTTATGTCCACTGAGTTCATTTAACCCATGACTT
>NW_010294650.1:0-303 GCF_000700745.2 Antrostomus carolinensis
CTGTCCATGTCTCTAACAAAGATGCTGAACAACACCGGTCTCAACACCAACCCTTAGGGGACACCACTCGTCACCTGTTTCCACTCGGACTTTGAGCTGTTGACCACAACTCTTTGACTGCGACCATCCAGCCAGCTCCTTATCCACCGAGTGGTCCAGCCATCAAACCACCATGCTTCTAACTTAGAGACAAGGATGTCATGCGGGATGGTGTCAAACGCCTTACACAAGTCCAGGTAGATGACATCGGTTGCTTTAGCCTTGTCCACCAATGTTGTGACCCCATCATAAAAAGTCACCAGA
>NW_010294650.1:438-743 GCF_000700745.2 Antrostomus carolinensis
CTCAGGGATACAGCAAATCATGATTGTCCAGTGGCAATAGTTGATGTAAAAAGAGCACTCTGACCTGCTGCTTCCTTTGTGAAGTCATCAGGGCCATGGGCTAGAACAGGGTAGGCTCAGCATATGTTGAGAGGTCACACTGAAAAATCTTATCTCCAGGTTATTGTAGAAAGCTTCCTAAACTTTGCTCAATTTCCACCCTGTTCCACATGTCTGTTTTTCCTGTCACTTGTATTATCTTAATTGCTTGGTTCTTAAGGGTAGTTGTTTCTACTTTCATAGAAACATAGAATGGTTAGGATTGG
>NW_010294651.1:0-12162 GCF_000700745.2 Antrostomus carolinensis
TATATATATATATAAGATATTCAGACAGCCTACAGACTTTTTCTCCATGAGTGCAGTCAGGTAGTGGAGCAGGTTACCCAGAGAGGTTATGCCACCTCCATCCTTGGAGGATGTGTCTTTTTTTTCTAATTGTAGTTTTACCTCTTGTGTTCTGGAATAAATGTTTTGCATACTTTTATTATTTATTTAAAGTTTATTGAATTCACAGAGTTCCAGTTCTGAAACTCACATAATATTGCTAGACATAGTTGGTAAGTTTAGTATCTGGACCTTAATGCACAAAAAATCTGCAGTTTTTGATGTAGAAACAGCAAAATGTGCTATAGCTATTATTTAATAAATGTCAATATTCAGTCTCTTCTATTTAATAAACCTACAGTCTGATTGATTATTTTGTTTTCTGATTTTCATAATTCTACCTCATCTGATTATACACCAATGGTTCTTTATTTTGCACTTTATTGTAACTTCACATTGTAAAATGTTGTAATGTAAGACGACACTCAATTAAAATAAAAGGTCTTTTACCAGTACAAAACTAATGAAGTACAAAATAATTTTTAAACAATGTGTAATGATGCTGGAGATTTCTTAAGAAAATTCTATTCATAACTATTAAGCTGAATGTGCTTCTAATGGATTTACCATATTTCAAGTCAGGAGAATTTTTTTGCTTTATATTATTATTTAGTACAGGGCAAAAAGAAAGGAACTAGAGAAAACCTTTCCAAAATTAAGTGCAATTAAGAAAAGAGTGAAGACTCTGCCTATATAAGTTAATGTCCAGTAACAATTCCCAGTGGTTATTTCTTTAATAATGAAACTTTATCCATGGCCTTAAGCTTATTTTTCTAAATAGCTATTATGAGAAGATTGATATTTAAAAGTAGAAGGCTAATTGTCTAGTATATTACAGAACTTTCTGTTCTCAGGCATGTATTCAAGATTATTTAAAAGTCTAGCTCTTTTGAATGAATGATAACAAGGGTTTTTTTGTGTAGATATAGGAACAAGTTTCTATAGAAGTAGAGTTTTTATTTTTTTCAAAATATTTTGTAACAAAGTCAGAAAACTGCATGAATGCTAATCATTAACTGCTGTTCAGCATTTCACAAAAATATATCATGGTAAGTATATGGTCATTTTTTAATTTTGTATTTCTTTGCAGTGATGGACTTGATGGAAAATACATGTCTACTATCATCTATTCAACTTAATAAAATTAAATTAAGCAAGGAGAAAGATTTCTAAGAGATTTTTTTTTTTTCTTGTCTATACCTTTTCTTTCCTATAAGCACACAAATATTCATGAAGATTTAAAGGCTAAGGTAGACTAATAAGTTAAAGTTTGACATTTAGAAAAAAAATGGAAGAAATCTTTATTTCTTGGGGTTTTTAATTTTGTTTTGTTTTGTTTTCTTCCTTTTTTGTAAATTCTGAGAAAAATAGGTTGTCTATAAATATGTGTATACATATCTGGCCTGATCCTTATTTGTCCTAAGTTAGTAAGTAAAAGTCTTGAAAATACTGTGCACATGAAAAGGCTTTTATTCATTAAAAACCTCTCTCTGAGAAGCATTAGATAACAGACTGTAAACATTATTAAGTAGAAATTATTCTTTAATATTATTTTCCTTTATACCTTAAATATCTTACATGTTCATGGACAGGAATGTATGCTGTATATTTTATAGCATACATTATATTTTATTCTGCCAGATTTTTTTTCTTTTATGATGTGAACAAAATCCAGGCAAACTTTCTGGTTCCATTTGAAAAATTTCATTGATGGTAAATGTATATATGCACTCAACAGGCTTAACTATGTTGTTATTCTTTTTCTCTTAAGTAAAATATCAGGTATGGTATATAGTTTATATGTTATGTAGTTCGCCTCCACAATAGTGGTCTATGAGCGTTGGGAAGGTTATCTGGTATCTTGACATGAAAGGAACGTTTATTAAAGGCTTTACTAGAAAACTAGACAGTTAATTGAAACCCATTTATTTGTACCTCACACGAAGCTAAAGATAAACTGGAAATAAGTTAAAAAAACAAGCAAACAAAAAAAAAGATAAACTGGAAATAAGTTGAAAAAACAAGCAAACAAAAAAAAAAAAGCAAGAAACTTCTCTCTCTTACTATTTGATCAATATAAATGACATTTTATTTTTAAGGACTAAAGTCTTTTACAGTGTGTGATGGTGAATAATTAATGCAATATACGAATTCTCTTTTAAGGAAAGAGCTGAAAGTCATCCATTAGGACTTCTGCATATCAAGGTGGTCTGTGTTAAATGCTAATTCTAAGATTACATCTTTATGTTAAAGAATTTACTAAGAATAAACTTAAAATTTTGTCTGAAATAATAATAAAAAAGTGTTGTGTCAGTTGTCACTAATTATTGCATTATTTATTGTCTCCATGTCACTCACATTCTCTTTTACAAATGTCAGCATGAGTGGCAAGGACAGATTTCTAGCTATGCATTCATATTACTTTTCCTTTAAAAATTGCAATTAAGAAGTCATTTAGATGCTGCATAGTAAAGCCCTATACTCTTCTATGTTTTCTTCTACAGAAGCTAGTCAGACTCTTTCTGACTTCTTTTTCCTTGCCTAAGATGAACAGTGAAATTGATGTATTTCTACACTTCTCATCTTTTCTTTTTTTTCCAGACCTGTTTTCCCCCAATGTACCTATTTCTCTAGTTACATCAAGTGATCAGTGTCATCTCTAGTTCACTTAGGCTGAGTTATAGTAGGATTCAGTTAACCTTTCCAGTTCCAGATCTTCCTCAGATCCCAGATTAAATGAAAGTCTGACCCTTCTCCTCTCAGCACTTCCTTCTTCACAGAAAGTCAGACAAAGCTGTTGGTTTCACTGGAAATTGCAGCACTTTCCATGGATACCTGATGTGAACGGTACAGTGAGCAGTACCCCGATGCACCTTAGGATAGCAGCCAAATGTAAGAACAGGTTGCATTACTTCTTTAATTTTGTTAGTTTGCTTTGATTTTTATTAACTCTTTCTTCCTCTTTTCCCCCTAAAATCATACTTCAAGCCTGAGAGGCTCACTGGATTTTAAGAAACCTGCATGTTTAATCAAATGTTATCAGTTACTGAATTTTAGCTATTGTACTGTTTCACCTGTAGTGTACAAGAAATAAAAAGGGCAAAGGCTTGTGTCCGAAGTGGAGCTTACAGGCTCACCAAATGGCAGTATGAGAAAGGTCTGATGTCAAACAAGTGTGTGTATGTGTATACTTGTACTTGCATATATTGTCTCGACTGTGAGATTAATAACGAAGTTTCTAATATTCTTCACATCTATTCTAGAGAGCATCTTACAATAACATTAGTTAATAGTTTGGAATTTTATATAGTTCCTTCTATAAAGGAATTGTACTTCATGAAGTACAATTTACAAAAATAATTACACCTTACTATTATAAAACTGACTTCTATTACCTATCATATACAGTAATACTTGCACTCACTGTGTATGCTTGTGTGGACTGTTATACATGGCATAAGCTTCTTAGAAAGTTAAACTTTCGTTAAATTATTGACAGTGAAGTTTTCAACAGTTTCCATAAACCTGAAATAAATCTCAAGTGTAACTTAAATCTGTAAAGTAACAGGATATAATACAGGATAGAAGAAAACACACTTAGCTCATAACTCAGACTTGTTGAACATTTTCAGTTCTAAATTCATATTACTTGTAGAGCAAGTACCATTAAAATTTTGACATTTACTGCTGATGGTAGTTAAACTTAATATGGTATTTGCAGTACTCCCCATTCCAAGCATAAGGGAACTGCAAATGCCTCTCTAATGGTAAATACCACAGTGTGATAAATGTCAAGACTTTAATGGTTCACTGTAATCATTATGGGATAAATTCTGATAACTTAGCCCAAAACGGGTAGCATCTTGCTCCGTGAAGAATCTCACTGACTTATCAGGACTGTTTGTGATAATGTTTGGTAGAAAAGCAAGTTCATCTTTGTAGCAATCTACTGCAAATTTAAAGTTGAATAACTGTTCCATATTATGTCCTTATATGCCCTTCAGCTTTTCTTTAAGCTCTTTTTGTAAACTCATTTCCAAAATAAGAAGGACCACTAAAGCAGAGTCTAAGGTAATGCCTGCTTGATATAGTGTAGGAGGATATGAAAATGCATGAAATACATTAATACAGCACTGAACTTAAGCTAAAAAACTCTCTTGGTGGAAGCATATATTTGTTTGGCCTTGGATGTTGGGTGAAACAATCCATGTAGATTTTGACTAGTGTTTTCAGTTTAAATGGTAAGGGATGTTTTGGGGGTGAGAGAGTGGGGGTCTGCAGGGTTGGGATCTGTGGGAGAAGGTTGGAGCCACAGCCACTCACAGACAGTTACAGCCAGCTCAGCAATGGGCCCATCACAGGTGAGCCAGGTGGAGGACTTCATAGAACCTCTGTGAAAACATATTTAAGAGAGAAAATGCTGGAGAGAGGGAAGAGAAAACAACAGGGTCAGGGGAGTAGGAAGTGCTCCATGGTAGAGCAGGCACACTCCCAAAGGGACTGCAGCCTGTAAAGGGCCCATGCCAGAGCAAGTACATTCTCCTAGAAGCTGTGGTCTGTGGATAAACCCACATTGGACTTGGTAGTGTTAGGTTTTCAGTTGGACTTGATTATCCTAAATGTCTTTTCCAAAAAAAATTATTCTGTGATTCTATGAGAGTAGGCACACCTCCAAAAAACAACTTTGTCATGTGGAAGAACCATGCCAGAGCATAGGAAGCAGGTAAGAAGGAAAAAACAGGGGAAAAAAAAAAAAAAGAAAAAAAAAAAAGAAAAAGTGAGAAGTAAGGAGTGGCAGAGAGAAACAGCTATGTGCTGACCCCAACATACAGTGCGACTTGGTACTTCACTGAAGGACAACCAGGCAATCAGATCCACTCAGCACTGGTTTATAAAAGGCAAGTCCTACTTAATCTCCTTCCATGAAAAGGTGACTCACTTAGTGAATAAGGGAAAGGTCGTGGATGTTTTTTACCTGAGCTTTAGTAAAGCCTTTGACACTGTTTCCCACAGCGTTCTCCTGGAGAAACTGGCTGCTCAAAATGTGGACAGGTGCACTCTTTGCTGGGTGGAAAACTGGCTAGATGACTGAGCCCAGATTGTTGTGGTGAATTGAATAAATCCAGTTGGTGGCTGGTCACAGGTGGTGTTCCCCAGGACTCGGTACTGGGGCCAGTTCTGTTTAATATCTTTATCAGTGATCTGGATGAGGAGATTGAGTGCACCCTCAGTAAGTTTGCAGATGACACCAAGCTGGGCAGGAGTGTTGATCTGCTTGAGGGTAGGAAGGCTCTACAGAGGGATCTGAACAGGCTGGATCAATGGGCTGAGATCAGTTGTATGAGGTTCAAGAAGGCTCAGTACCGGGTCCTGCACTTGAGTCACAACAACCCCATGCGACACTACAGGCTTGGGGAAGAGTGGCTGGAAAGCAGCCCAGAGAAAAAGGACCTGGGGGTATTGGTTAATAGCTGGCTGAATATGAGCCAGAAGTGTGCTCAAGTGGCCAAGAAGGTCAATGGCACCCTGGCTTTTATCAGAAATAGTGTGACCAGAAGAACTAGGGAGGTGATTGTTGCCCTGTACTTGGCACTGGTGAGACCACAACTCGAGTACAGTGTTCAGCTTTGGGTCCCTCACTCCAAGAAAGACATTGAGGTGCTGGAGCATGTTCAAAGAAGGGCTTCAAAGAAGCTGGTGAAGGGTCTGGAGACCAAGCACTTTGAAGAGCGGCTGAGGGAACTGGGGTTGTTTAACCTGGAGAAAAGGAGGCTCAGGGGAGACCTTCTTGCTCTTTGCAGCTACCTGAAAGGAGGCTGTAGTGAGGTGGGTGTTGGGCTCTTTTCTCAAGTAGAAAGAAATAGGACAAGAGGAAATGGCTTCAAGTTGTGCCAGGGGAGGTTTAGATTGGATATTAGGAAAAAAATCTTCACTGAAAAGGTTATTAAACATTGGAACAGGCTGCTTAGGGAAGGGGTGGAGTCACCATCCTTGGAGATATTTAAAAGATGTGTAGATGTGGCACTTAGGGACATGTTTTAGTGGTGGACTTGTTAGATTTACAGGCCTTATAGATCTTGTTTAGCTACTGTGATGTAACATGAGCTTTATGTAAATTTGAAGTTATTATTCATTTTCTGACAAAAAAGCTAAACTCACTAGTTTAAGAGTATTGGACAAGTTCCTTTCTAGCGTTCTGCATCTCTAACCTCTATTTGTATTGAAGATGAAAACTAACAATGTAATGCTCCAAGGCTGATTCTGTTGTGTAATGTTTTTACTAGTAAAATTCCCTCAAGCAAAGTGAATATGGCTCTGCAATTTTGTAGATCTGTAAGCAGAAATAATCTTTCAAATCCAAGCTTGTCAACTGAAAGAATAACCTCGTAAGAGTGGAAACCTGAAATTTAGCCTCTCATTGCCACCTTATCTGTTATCTTCTGCATGAAAATATTAGAAAATATCCTTTCATTATACAAGCAAGCAGTGTGCTATTCAGCAAATACAATGCAGTAAAGACATATTCATGCAAAATAATGGTTGACATTTAGCATACACAAAAGTCAGTGAAGTCAAAGTTATGGTTCCCAAGGAAACCATATCTCATCTTCCTTGCATAAATATATTCTTTAGTATACGTACATGAAGTGGCTGAATTATGGTTTCCGTGGGAACAATACCTCTGGATATACGCATTTGTCATTTCTCTATCTGGAACGCTCAATAAGAAATTGCATTTATTAATAACCTCAGTTTGTTGGACCCCAGTAAAATACTCATAAATATGTCATGAACACTGTGAACACAAAGCCGAAAAAGTTTCCCTTGCACTTCTCTTTAAGTTAGTCTAAACTTCTCGCATTGGTCTTAACTAATGAGCTTTTTGTTTAGTTGCTGGAGTTTGCCTATGATTCTCATCAGACCATGCATTTTTTAGTGCGTATATATTCAAAAATTCCATTGTTAGATGTATGGTATTATTCATGGGTGAAGTAGGGTAGGCAGCAGAGACATTCAGAAGCTTCATAACTTTTGAAATTTAAACTGTGGCATTAAAATAGTTAATGCATGGTTTGAAAAACACAAAAAGGGAGGTAGATCTCAGAGTGTCATTGAAAGATTGAAAACTAATTTCTGTGCATGCTTAGGACTTTCTATATTTTTTATTTGTTTTTATATAAAAATATATTTTTAAGACTACTGTATGTAATCTTTTTCCAAATTATGTTTTCAAAATTATATTTTCAACTGTGGAAATATCAATATAGCACATAATAATAAACAAAAATTTCTTACTCTGTTTACGTCTGCATTACTGTAATGCAACTGAGAAAATTCTAAAGTAGAATTTTCCATTTTTTTGTAGTGTTGGCTTTTCTTTTAGAAGTTAGTTGGTAAGAAGTGATAGAAGGAGATAAAAGTTTTATATTTCATTCTCTTATATATTGATTTTATCTTGCGCAGCATTGAATGTGATGGATTTAAGTTTCATATGTGTCTTGGTTTTTAAGAAGTGTGTTTTTTTGTGCAAGAAGACAGAATAAACAATTGAGGAGGGTTTCCTACTTTGAATTTTAATCCAAAATTTTGTTTTTAGTCCTTTTTAAACAATTAACTCATCCCAATTTAATGAAAGATTTGTAAAATCTCAGCTGGTCTGATACTGTGATTTTTCACTTTTTTTTTTTTATTTCTTAGAATTCTCTTCCTGAGTCATCTTTTTATCTTGTTTACACCAAAAATAATATACTCAAGACAGAAAGAATAATTCTTAATCTAGAAAAACTCAAAATAATGTATTTCCTGATTTTGTATGAGGAATTTATGAAGGCTCTGTCAAAGGACTGAGCACAAAAGAATCAAAATCTTAGCAATTTTCTCTGAAAAACAAAATGGTAGACTCCTTCTTGGGTTCCATGCTCAGTACCTTTGGCAGGAATGTGAAGATGCATAATGTATTTTGACCAACCTGTATATCTAAAGTTTGTCACATTTGTGTTGTTTAATATAACAATTTTGTAAATGAATTAATGTAACCATATGTAGGTTTCTACATATGCACTATTGCGTTTTAATTCCGGAAAAAGAACAGGAATTTGTAGGACAACATTTATCTCATCCTAAATAAGATACTAAAAATTTCAGGCAAAATATTTCCTGGAAGTGCCTATCTGTTTCCATTGAGTTTATGGTGACTAGCTTAGATCCAGATATAGATCTTTAAAACACTGCAGCCAGGTGAGACTAATTCCATTGTGCATATTTGTTCTTTTTTCCCCTGTAATTATATTACCAACATTAGTAGAGTAATCAAGAAGTTTTTTGTTTTTCTTTCTCTTATTTTACTTAAAATCTCTCTATGCTTAAAAAAATAGTGTTGCTGCCCTTGACAAAGTAAGCGAAATGTTAATAAACAAGATCTTATGTATTCAGTACATACAATGTCTTGACTTAATCCGCTGAGTATTTTAAAGTCTTAGTAAAGCAGCAATGCACATAGAAGAGGAAGATCCTAGAGAGGTCTAATAAATTAGCAAGTTTAATATTTGCTGTAAAGAAGTACAGTATGGGTAACATGATAAATATAGTAATTTGCTTTTATACAGAAAGACTGATGTAGATCTGTGATAAGTTGAAACAGAGGGTGACCTTGTATTAACTAAAGAATAATGTATTCAGATATTGTTTATTTCAATGGGAAGTACATAGACTAATTTACAGGTTAGATCTGATACAGGATTAGTGATAAGAAATGTGCAACATTTTGCTTGAAGATGTTGATGTAATGATAGTTCAATAATAAAGTAGTATCAGTGTAGATGGCCTTTGACAGTTGTATAAACTTATTTCCTATCTGAAAATAGACATATAAGGCTAATGAATTAGTGTATAAAGTACAATATTAAAAGACATGTTCTGTAAAGCTGCTTTTTCAAAGGTATTTTCAACATTTATGAATCTTTTTTTTTTTTTTTTCCAGTTTACAAGCTCCTTGGTGTAGACACATTTTGTTTGCAGCTCTTCTTTTTATTTTAGAAAGTGAAAAAATTACTTGCATCTTGTTTAATTTCTACCGGTCAGATGCAACTTTCCCAGAAAGGGCTTTCATATAACTAGTCAGAGGACTGAATGTGACAGATGTGTAACTGTCTCTACCTTAACCTGATGGACAAAAGCAATTAACATTAAACTTCAATGGAAGATAGAAATAACCAGACAGAGCACAAAGACGTGGACAGAAGCTTGCTGCTACTGCCTGATGTAAGTCTATGCTCCAAAGTAGAGCATGAAAATACTTCATTAAAGACCTAAATTGACAAGAGGTGCTGAACACTGCAGAGTACAATGAACCTGGTCTTCTTAATAACCTTTATACTTCTGGTACAAGCGAGAGAAGTGACATGTGAGAAGCAGTAATCTGAATGAAAAACAAAGCTAATACATGTAAATATCTGATAAAATCCCAAAATTTAAATAGTTTCCTGAATTGTAGGAATGCTACATTTTCTATTCCATTCTTCTAGAGTGGTCAGCGTTTTCAAGAGTACACCCTAAATACAACGAATACTGAAATGCCATTCTCAAGATACAGAAGATAAAATGTGCCTGTCTTGCAAGAAGAAAACACTCAATTTAGGAACAAAGGTAGAGCAAAGTGTCACTGTTGACGTTGCCAGAGTTTAAGAACACTAATTAGGGATGAGAGGCTGAGACTGAAATGTAAGGTCTGCAACTATAAATTGTATTAGACCTTTCCAGATCTGTGATCTGTATATGACACCACATCCAGTAACAACAGCACCAAGACCTGATGCAACCTACAGACGTTGAGTGAGATGCATCATACAATACTCACTTTATGATGCACCATCAGTAAAAGATATGAAAAATAGAGGAGTAGACTCCTCTCTCACATTAGATGTATTAGATAGTTTATATACATATAGATAACATTATTTTTTTTCTTCACAGTCTCCAATCTCAGCCACTGTCAGAACCTGTAGTATCTTCTAAAGTCCTGGAACGTATTTGGATCACATTGGTATTATGATTATGATGTAGATGAACTTAACATAGATGAAAGAGGGGGTTTTTATATCCTTCAGATATTTGTGGAATCCTCAGAGGGAATCCAAATACTAATAATGGGTGGAGGAAGCACCTTGTATTCAGAACCACTTACACTTGAGACAAAACAATAAAAAATCAATACCTTACTGTGTAATTCTTCACATTATGTTTTTTCCTTATGTAGGTTATGTAAGTACACCACACAAATGCATGCCAATCAAAGCCTCTTATAGCATAACATTATCTTAAAAATAAAACCATACAGTTATGCTTCATATTTTTCTTGTCAATACCATTTTCATGATAATGTTTTTTATTCTGGAATAGTAAAGTGCTTAAGGTGCAGAAAGTGTGTGTCCTTCAGTTACTGATTGTATAGCTGAGCAGACATAAATGTATAAAAAAGCATAATTACATAAGTAGATGTTCTGAAAAGGCCAGCTCTGTCAATTTTATGCAAGTCGTTAGTCATGGAAAAAGCCTTTTTATCATAATCAAATGAAATTATAGAACACATCCTGGAAAATCAACATAAAAAATATTTACTCTTGCACAATTGCTTACATAATTTATGGAGATGGTAGACAGGTTGACAGGAAATTGATACTTAGACAAATCTGTTTCACACAACTGCAGTTAATCAAGTTGCTCTCTGGATGTGTTGAATTGAATGTTTGTTATTGTAATCCTTAAAAAAAAAAAAAAAAAGAACCAAAGTTATTTAGAAAAAAAAACCCAAACCAGTCTTTCCAAAACATGTAATCTCTTCCAAATGTTGTTTGTCTGAATGCTTAAAATGAACAAGCTTTCCTCTAAATATCATGTAACAATAACATAGTCTGTCTTTCACTCCCTTTGGAGGAAAATGTCTTATTTCTCTATATATGTTAGATCTTCATGTTAATTTTGTTATTCCTTGCAGAAATCAGCCTTAAAAAATATCAATTAAAGTCCCAGGAATTTTGTTATTAAATAAAATCAGAGATTCACAGAAAGTTTTGGAGTAAATAGAAAACTTCCTTGATGCTTTTCTGAGTTAATAAACTCCTGGTTATATTCTGTGAATAGTACTACAGCATAGTTATTAGAGACTTTTATTTTATTTTATTTCTTTATTTTATTTTATTTTATTTATTTTATTTTATTTTTTTTAAGATATCTGTGTCTCTAAACATGAAAATCATAGAATCATTTAGGTTGGAAAAGATGTTTAAGACCAAGTCCAATGGTTAACTTAACATTGCCAAGTCCATCTCTAAACCATGTTCCTAAATGCCACATCTAAATGTCTTTTAAATACCTCCATATTTGGTGACTCAATCACTTCCCTGGGAATCCTGTTCCAATGCTTGACAACCTTTTCAGTGAAGAAATTTTTCCTGGAATGCAATCTAAACCTCCTCTGCTGTGATTTGGAGTCATTTCCTCTCATCCTAGTGCCATAATATACATCTTGTGCTGTCTTTTCTCAGTTAGAGTGAGTATTTATGAAAGCATATACAGATCCTAGAATGTCATCTAAGAATCCAGATACAAAAAAAATGAATCAACAATACAATACCTGAGCTACAATTTAAATGACAGTTTAAATTTTTGAAACTAGTTGAAATACTAATTTTAAAATATTAGATCTTGACAACTTATCAATAGTGGAGAAACTGCTGAGGACACCATCCTGAATGTCTTTAAATTTATTCTAATACCATCTTTCAAAATACAGGTGTCCATTCTCACATGCAACATTTCAGATATACTGATATTTTTTTATGTTGTCATTTTTTTCAAATTAAGTTGGTATGTAAATATGTAGTTTGTTGCATTTGGTTAGCATTGGCTATTTATCACTTCTTGTATTATGAGAAAGTCAGATTAAAAGATTTGTGGGGTGAAATATCACTAACAAGAACTTTTTTCCTTGTCTTTGAAGCACTCTGAGAAAAACAATGGGAATTCTAAGAAGCTAGCAAATGGTTGTTTAGTAGTTCTTAATCATAGAATCATAGAATCATAGAA
>NW_010294652.1:0-6151 GCF_000700745.2 Antrostomus carolinensis
AGAAGGCCAACAACATCCTGGCTTGTATCAGGAACAGTGTGGTCAGCTGGACCAGGGAAGTCATCCTTCCCCTGTACTCACCTTTGGTGAGGCTGCATCTTGAATATTGTGTGCAGTTTTGGGCCCCTCATTACAAGAAGGACATTGAGGCACTGGAGCATGTCCAGAGAAGGGCAACAAAGCTGGTGAAGTGGCTGAAGAACAAGCCTTATGAGGAGTGGCTGAGGGAACTGGAGTTGTTTAGTCTAGAGACGAGGAGGCTGAGGGGAGACCTTATCACTGCCTACAACTACCTGAAAGGAGGTAGTAACAAGGCAGGTGTGAGTCTTTTCTCCCAGGTAGCTAGTGATAGAACAAGAAGAAATGGCCTCAAGTTGTACCAAGGGAAGTTCAGATTGTATGTCAGGAAAAATTTCTTCACTGAAGGGGTTATCAGGCACTGGAATAGGCTGCCTAGGGAGGTGGTTGAGTCACCATCCCTCGAGGTATTTAAAAGATGGGTAGATGAGGTGCTCAGAGATGTGGTTTAGTAATGAATAGATACAGTTGGACTTCATGATCTCAAAGGTCTTTTCCAACCAGACAGTTCTATGATTCTATGAAAGGTGATATTTGTCATAGTTACTTTAGGAATGCCTGAATGTTTTTTAATAGTAAGAACTATTTTTCTTCCCAGGAAAAAACATAGAGTAACTTGATTTTTGAAGCCTTATTGCTAAAATACTCAGGACTTTCAAATTATAACATTCCATAGTAATACCCCTTTCGTTTCATGTGGCATTGAAATTATACGCCACAAACCAATCACACAGAACATTAAAAATTACAAAGAAAACACTATTGGTTGTAAAGGGGCCAAGTTTGCCTTTTGTGTGGCAAACAATACTTATGCTTTATTGATTCTCCATTGCATGACCTATTTATTATTTAAGAACCATTGATTTTATCAAGTTAGAACTATAAAGCTATATTTGAATGGTTTAATGCCCCACATTAATACCAATCAAAACAGGTTGATACGGTTACTCTTTCAGATTGTCTGTTGCCCTGCAAGATAGTTGCAAATACATGTTGAATTTAATTTTGTCTTCAGTGAAAGTAGCAAAATGTATACCATTTAAAGCACAGAAAGCCTTTTTTATTGAAGCTAATGAGAAAATGTTCTCTGCAAACTTTGAAATCATTAGCAAATTTTTATCTTTGAATTTTTAGCACCTAACCATCATATTCATGTGATAATTTCACTGGGCTAGCCCTTGTCTAGCTTTCAACACAGCCATTCACCCACTTCCCCCCCACCCCCAGGGGATAGGGGAGAGGATTGGGGGGCAAGGATAAGGAGGCTTCTAGGATGAGATAAGAAGAGTTTAATAATAGAAAGAAAACTTAGAATAATACTAAAATTAAAATCGTAATGATAATGATAACAGTAATAAAATATACAAATAAGTGGCACCCAATGTTATAGTTCACCCCTCTCCTGACTGAGCCTGGTCTGCTCCCAGATAATGATCCCAGAGGAGCGACAATCCCAAAACTAAACCACAATCCTGGAAGAGCGAGAGCCCGAGCGAAAAGCCAGAGGGTCAAAAGAGGAAGAGACTCTCACTAATATACTGGACATGATGTGATATGATATGGAATACCCCATTGGCATATCTAACTGTCAAGTTTATTAATTTAAATGTTCTTCACCCCCCTTAAATCTTGTGCTTGTAGACTAGCAGAACACAGTCCTTCACTTCCAGTGACACAAATGTAAACACTGGTATGTTATCAGTGTCTCTCTCATAGCAAATCCCAGGTTGAAAGCAAAAGGCAGCACAATTCTAGCTACTCAAAAAGAAACCCAGCTGTTTCAGCTAAAAAACAGGAGAATGTTGTAAGTAAAGCCAGATTTTTATCTAATTCATGAAGATAGAGTCTTTACAATCAAATGTAATATGGATTTTGGTCCAAGTTTTCTTTTCTATATTGTCAATAAAAGGTCTTTAAAAGACCATACAAGAAAGAGAAAGAACATCAGGAAAAGAGGATTCTTCTATCATCTGTTTTGCCTTTGACTTCTTACCTTCTTTCTTAAAAGTGTACTGAATTCTACCTGGTGCATATGAAGTACCTATGTAGTAGCTTCACACTTAAAGGAACTTACCTTCCACATTTGATAATTTGTGGTGGTGTTTCAGCTTAAAGAAGATGAGGTGATTCTGTCAGCATTAACTAAAGCAGTTGGTTCTCCAAGTGGATAAATCCTGTGATTTAGAAAAAGTATTTTTTCTTTGGCTCACATAAATTAGGAGAAGAACCTGAATATAACTTTTATTTATAGTGCAGTCTGATAAAATTGGCAGAAAATAACTGTGCACAGAAAAAGTGTCTTGGTTTTGTTGTTGTTTTATTTTGTTATTTTTCTTTTTAAATAGAAATACTTGGAACCAATTGGACTAAGTTGTTGATTTTCATTCTTCTACCATGTTGACCATTTTTTTGTTTGTTTTCAGATGCACGTGTACACCAGGGTGGACAGGGCCAGACTGCAGTGAAGATATAAATGAATGTGATTCTGAACCATGCTTGAATGGAGCCACCTGTTATGAATCTGCTAAGCAGGGACAGTTTGTATGCATTTGTCCTCCATTTTATACTGGTGACTTCTGCCATCAGCGCTTCAGTCCCTGTGAACTCCCTTACAATCCATGCATAAACAATTCAACCTGCTTGGCACAAGATGATGGAAATCCAATGTGTGTTTGCAAAACAGGTAAGAACCTCTATTGTTAGTCTTTTCTATTTCCTGTTGTGCTGCAGAAAAGTTGCAAGGAAAGTTGAATTTAGTGCTACCTTCAGTGAAAGAATGAATGTATACTTTTCAATGCACACAAACCCTTCATGAATTACAGCAGGTCTATCACTTATGTTAAAAGACTTGTAAGATAGCTGTCAGTTTGCCTACGATTAATTTCTTATATTACAGGACTTATTAAATCTATGACTGTTTAGACTCCAGGACTCAGAATTACTGCTTCAGAGTCAATTGTAACAACATGCACCTGGCCAGCAAAGCTGACAGACTAAATTGGCAAAACAGACAAGCAGAAATAAACAAAATATATGCAAATTGTTAAAAGTACAAAAATTAGAGCAAGTTGGAAATGGTTCCTCTTCCCGCTGAGCTGTCAGGAAGGCCTGGCACATCAGGGGAGTAATCTTCTTCTGCCTAATGGATAGAGCGGATTGTTCTCTGTATGCACAACAAGAAAAATCACAACAGGTGCTGACAGCTTTTCTGGGCCATAGCTTAGAAGACATAATTTCTCCCTTGATGTACAAGAACTATTAAGGTGGAATGGAGCAACAGTGTAACTGTGCAGAACATTCCTATGCAATTCAGCAAGGAATTGAAAAACACATTAACTAATTGAAACTGAAGTGAAAATTTAAGTAGGGAGAGCATAATTACTGACTTTGGAATTTAGGCAGGATTTTGAAGTCATCACATATATCTATAAATGGTTGGGGTGTAGGGGTATTCTAGGGATCAAGGATAGCAAACATATAAATTGCAGTGTTACACTACACCACAATAGATTTACTCATTGTTTAATGAACTGCAAAGATCTGGAGCTAATACGTAGAAGTCACTAGGGAGGTATGCAATTTGCTTGTTGAAGCAGTTTTTAACACAATGTACTGATTTGAAACTTTTTTCAGAAATGATCTGTAGAGAGACATGGAGTTCAAATTGTGGTGGTTTCACTAGGCTAGCACTTGGCTAGCAGCCAAACACAGCCGCTCGCTCACTCCCCCTCCCCAGGGGATAGAGGGGAGGATTGGGGGCAAGGAGACTCATAGGTTGAGATAAGAACAATTTAATAATTGAAATAAAATAAAAATTAAAATAATACTGATATTAAAAAAGTAATAACAGTCATAAAATTTACAAATGATTGATACACAGTACAATTGTTCACCACCGGCCAACCAAGCCCAGCTGGTTCCCAGATAATGACCCTGAAGGAGGGACAATCCTGAACCAAAACCACAATCCTGGAAGAACAAGAACCCGAGCAAAAGTCAGAGAGAGACAAAAGAGTAAGAGTCCCTCACTAATATACTGGACATGACGTGATGTGAAATGGAATATACCATTGGCATATCAAAACGCCAGTTTAGTTTATTAATTTAAATATTCCTCTCCCCTTTAGATCTTGTACTTGTAGACTAACAGAACATGAAGTCCTTCACTTCCAGCTACAAAAATGAAAACACTGGTATGTTATCAGTGTTTATCTCACAACAAATCCCATGCTGAAACCAAAACACAGCATTATTCTGGCTACTAAAAAGAAACATAGCTCTGTCCCAGCTAAAAAACAGGACACAAATCTTTTCTTAATGTTCCTTATAAAAGTCTTATTTTCAAAACATTTTTGTGTAAGTTTTCTCAAGAATCCAAAAAACTTGCAGCCAAGATTTTCAGGGATCTTTGATGGAATCTTCAAGGTTTCTTGAAGCTTGCAGCTAAGAATCTATCAGGAGAGTTATGTGAACCTGTAACATATATCGCTGAGTAGTCTTGGTAAGTGCGGAATATGTCAATATTGAAAAGGGATAAAAGGAATAATTAATGAAATGAGTTAATAATTCATGATAGGAAACATGCAACCTTTTATTCAGGACTCTTATCAAAAAAGAGAGAGACAGTAAAATACAGAAATGCAATTGAAAGCAGTTTAAGGAAATCTATTTCTGCATTTGTCATCCTCTCTTTTATTCTCCTGATTTTGTTTCCCTTTCTCTCCCAATAAACCTGTCATGATTACAGATCACAAAGGGCAATCACACTGACAGTGCTAGATCACTGCAAGCTACCTGACTTAGTACCAAATGGCATGTTGATTAAAAAACGTGCCAGTAGTTAACAGTTTAGTCGTTAGAAGGTATGAATCTGGTCTAGCAGGAGTCGCAAAATGTAGCTGTGCTTACCAAATTCTAAAGATTGCCTTTGGAAAACTGTATCTGAGGTGGGTACAATAGGACCACAAATCATGCAATTGACTGTGATACTTATTTAGAAGAAAAAGAGAATATCCACTGACTACAGGGAGATGGGATTAGGATGCCATACTAGGGCAGAGGAGACAAAAGCTGACAGAGTATAAATTGGGTACAATCGAACTTGGTGTAAGGTCTTAGCCTTGGACAGAGTTATTACAGCAAAATGCTAGGGAGATAATGAAGTCATGATTAGTAGTAGTATAAAGCAAAAATACACATCTTTGTTCAATGTATGTTAGGGAGTTACAGTCGCCTGGTTTTGCTTTAAAGATTTTAAAAATTCAATAAATAATACAAAGGTAAAACTTCCTTTTGACGTGTCTGCCCTAGCTGTAGAGGTTTGTTTCCTCTGCAAGGAGATGGATTATAACATTCATAACAATAAGCTAGACTTTTGTATTGTAGATTATGGAACAGTGTTAGACCATGAGTTTAAGTTATCCACACATGCAGGTTAAAAAATTTTTTTAAATTGTGATCTCTACTATTGTATGCTGATATATTAATGATTGCAAGAATGCTGTAGGGTAGGCCAGTATTGCAAAAGTTTAGGAATTCTGAGGTAGCAACTGGGGGAGCAAAATCCCTCCCACTGTAAAAGAAAACCAGGTTTGTGAGTACCTGAGGAACCTGAATATACATAAGTCTATGGGACCTGACAAGAATTAAGATGCATCCTAGAGACCTGAGGAAACTGGCTAATGTAGTTGCCAAGCCACTCTCCATGATATTTGAAAAGTCATGACAATCAGGTGAAGTCCCTGGGGACTGGAAAAAGGGAAATGTTGTACCCATGTTTAAAAAGGGTAGAAAGGAGGACCCTGGGAACTACCGACCTGTCAGCACCACCTCTGTGCCTGGGAAGATCATGGAACAGATCCTCCCAGAAGCTGTGCTAAGACACATGGAGCACATAATTTGAGACAGCCATCATGGCTTCACCTAGGGCAAGTCCTGCCTGACCAACCTAGAGGCCTTCTATAATGGAGTGACTACATCAGTGGGCAAGGAAAGAGCTGTGGATGTTGTCACCTATCTGGACTTCTGTAAGACTTTTCACACGGTCCTCCACAACGTGCTTCTCTCTACATTT
>NW_010294653.1:0-11292 GCF_000700745.2 Antrostomus carolinensis
CAAATATGATGGATAGCGGCTTCGCAACTTGATGATGTTGTAAGCTTTAATGACGGTGTTGGCTAGATCACCACTGTGTACAGCAAGATTTTAAACACCTGCGTTGTACCTAGACACTTATGTTAGATAAAAAAATTAACATTCTTAAACAGGAGCTCAATATTACTCTAGGGCTTGCTTCAGTGGCCCAAGAGCAGCGTCCTGATGCACTTTATCACAGATTATATATCTGCTAGTAACTGGTAGGACAGAGTCCACAGGCGAGATGTGATCTTTTGGAGTAGCTGCTGACAGCCAAATGGGAAAAGTATGTTGCCTAAAGCATCACTAGATGCCTTGTCTAAACAACTCAGTCCTGCCCTAAATATATGTCAGGTCCAACCTGTCTCACAGAATCACAGAATTACCTGGATTGAAAAAGACCTTTAAGGTCATCAAGTCCAAACATCAACACTGACAAGTTCCCAACTAAACCAAGTCACATGACTCTTCAATCCCTCCAGGGATGGGGACTCCACCACTGCCCTGGGCAACCCCTTCCAATGCCTGAGAACCCTTTCAGCAAAGAAATTCTTCCTCACATCCAATCTCAACTGCCCTTGGTGCAACTTGAGGCCAAGTAACAAGTGATAGATTGACCCCTCCTCTCTCCACCTTCCTTTCAGGGAGTTGTAGAGAGCCAGAAGGTCTCCCCTCAGACTCCTTGTCTCCAGGCTCAACAACCCCAGTTCCCTCAGCCACAAGGGAACTCAGCACACTTGTGCTCCAGACCCTTCCCCAGCTCCGTTGCCCTTCTCTGGACACGCTCCAGCACCTCCATGTTCTTCTTGGAGTGAGGGGCCCAAAACTGAACCCAGCACTTGAGGTACAGTCTCACTAGTGCTGAGTACAAGGGTAAGAGAACTTCCCTGCTCCTGCTGCCCACACTGGTGCTGATCCAGGCCAGGATGCCCTTGGCCTTCTTGGCCACCTGGGCACTCTGCTGACTCATGTTCAGCCAGCTGTCAATCAACACCCCCAGATCCCTCCATGCTGAGCAGCTATCCATCCAACAAAGTGGTCTTGGACACCTAGTCCAGATGGTGAAATATTTGATATCCTACCTTTTCACTCAAGGAGTTGAGCAACGGTTCTTAGTCAGTGAATATTGCTCAAATATGTTGTGTTGTTTTGTTTTGTTTTTTTTGTTTTTCTGTCCTCTGTAAATGGCTCTGTCGGCAGAAAGCTGCTGTTGCTCCATGCAGTAGAGGTAGTAGAGGTTGGAGATGTTTCTATTTCTGCCTACAGGTTTGGTCCAACCAGGAGCTGTTACTGTTAATGTAATGCACGAAGATGGCTTTTAAGCTGAGACACAGTCCTGAACCCACCTGCACTACTGAACTCACAGGTATTAATATACTTTCTTCCAATGTCCTGTGCATCATGACATGCGAAGCACTAGAGCAAATGAAGAGCTCATTATCTTCAGAACTGGAAAATATAAATGGAATTATATAACTATAATATATTAAACACAAAGTAATAATAGTTGGTGTTTATTGTACTTATTCTACATTTGGACCCATGCTACTCTCTGGATGCTGTGTTGCATCCTGGGGATACACCGATGTGTACTCTCTGCATTAGAGATATAAACACTTGGTGATGGAAACATACCTGAGTGTCTAAAAAACTGCATCTTAGAGGTAGTTCCTTGCAAGTAGCTCCGCTATGTTCCTGTGCATGCAGACAATAAAATTAGTCCTGCTTTGAGCCTTTTTCTAAGTTACTTTTTGTTCATTATAAACAAGTTTTATTTTTAAATCACCAGAAAACCTAATATTTAATATTTACATGAGGTTATAAATTATTTTAGAACTAGTTTGTGCTCACTGCAAATTTATAGTATACATCTCATCAAGGAATAGTTCAATATTTAACTTGCAGATGCCACTGAAATCTATATTTAAATAAATAAATAAATAAATCTTTAAAACTTGAAACTTTCCTGAGAGAACATAGAGCATGAAATGCTGTTTGCTGCAGTGCAAAAACATTAGAGATTGCATATTCAATCACTTCTTGGATATAAAACACCCTTCTTCATTTCCCTCCTTCTCATTCTGGTTCTCCAGGGTTCAATTTTTTAACATCATTTGAAAAGCTTAAGGGAGTAATAAACAGTTTAAACATTATGTCATCTCGGATTCTGAGAATGGGATTTCACAGAATCATAGAATGGTTTGGGTTGGAAGAGACCTTTAAAAGTCATCTAGTCATTTCTGACAATACATTCAACTTACAGACAGTCCTTATACTAAAAGTGAATCAGTGGGTAAAACAAGTGAATGGAATATGGGATGAAGGAAGGGAGAAAAATGACAAAAGATGGGTTTTTTCCTTCACTTCCATCTCACTGATTCTCAATATTTAAACACTTTTTTTTTTTTTTTTTACAACAAGAGAGATTTCTAGCTTGGGAGCTTGTCAGAAGTAAGGTCATTTACTCTATGAAACAATAACAACAGGCATAATAAATATCCAATGGTTATTTTTTTTTTCTTTCAAGTTTTTTAAATGAAATAATTCATTTCATTAATATATTTCTGAACATTCTTGCTGAACTTTAACAATACCTTTTTTTCCTCCATTGTTCAAAGACCACAAGTGGAAACTAGATTACAGAAGAGGTCATCAGAGATCATCCAAACTCCAGATATATTATGTTAATTTACCTGCTGCTTGTCTGATGTCTTCCAATTGCATGTCTGCATTACACTGTAATTCAGGTTTGACAAGACATTTGTTTACCACATTTTCTTAACCCATGAATAAGAAATTCAACTTTTGCTTATACTTAGCATTTTTATTTCTTCTCTGTACTCTAAGCTTAACATCAACTAAAAATCACTTGGCCCTCATATATTGTAATAAATGAGAATTTTGTCATTTGGGAGTTTTTTTTATATCATGTATTAAGTACAGTTATTACACAATTAAGGAGTTTAGCATCATGGTTTGACCTGGTTTTGTTTACAAAGATTTACCTGCTCTTACCACTACTTAGCAACACTTACAAAGTGAAATAATGTACATGTACACATCTAGAATAGTCTTGAATGTATAAACTGTTTGCATAGTGGTTTGTGTCCCTTCTGAATGAAGAATCCTATCAGCATATATTATTTTACTTTATTGGTTGCAGCAAAATAGCTTTGTTAAACTTCAGGAAAATTCAGTATATATATATTTTTTTTTAGCTCTTTTTATATGGATAATAGAAATGGATATGGAAAATGGATAGAGTGTTTAAGAAATGCTTAATATATGTGAAGATTAATACATTTCTCTCTAGGAATTTTCATCTTTCTGTTAGCTTGGTCTTTGTGAGTGTATATCATTTATTGATTTAACATTATCATATTGGGTACTGCACAAATAAAATGCTAACAACTTATCAAAAGTTTACTTCTAAGTAATTCTCCAGGAATAAGTTGCTTATGATGGGTTGACCCTGGCCGAATGCCAGGTACTCACCAAAGCTGCTCTAGCACTACCTTTTCTCAGTTGAACAGGGGAGAGAAAATATAATGAAAGGCTCATGGGTCAAGCTGAGGACAGGGATTGATCCTTCACCAATTACCATCATGGGCAAAACAGACGTGACTTGGGAAAATTAATTTAATTTATTGCCATACTCACCAAAGCTGCTCTAGCACTACCTTTTCTCAGTTGAACAGGGGAGAGAAAATATAATGAAAGGCTCATGGGTCAAGCTGAGGACAGGGATTGATCCTTCACCAATTACCATCATGGGCAAAACAGACGTGACTTGGGAAAATTAATTTAATTTATTGCCAATTAAATCAAAGTAAGATAATGAGAAAAAAAACCCCAAATCTTAAAACACCTTCCCCTCACTCCTCCCATATTTCTGGGCTCAATTTCACTCCTGATTTCTCTATCTCCTCCTTGCCAGTGGCACAGAGGGATAGGGTTTGTGGTCAGTTCATCACACGTTGTTTCTGCTGCTCCCTCCTCAGGGGGAGGACTTCTCACATTCTTCCCATGTGCCAATATGGGGTCCCTCTCATGGGAGACAATCTTCAACGTTCTTCTCCAATGTAAGTCCTCCCCACAGGCCACAGTTCTTCACAAACTTCTCCAGTGTGGGTCCTTTCCATGGCATACAGTCTTTCAGGAACAGATTGTTCCACCACAGGTCCCCCACAGGGTCACAAGTCCTGCCAGCAAACCTGCTCCAGCCTGGGCTCCTGTCTCCACGGGCCACAGGTCCTGACAGGAACCTGCTGCAGTGCAAACTTCCCACTGGGTCATAGTCTTCTTTGGGCAACCATCTGCTCCATCGTGGGGCTGCAGGTGGTCATCTACTCCACCATGGACCTCCATGGACTACAGGGGAACATCTGTTCCACCATAGTCTTCATCACAAGTTACAGGGGAATCTCTGCTCTGGCGCCTGGAGCGCCTCCTCCCCCTCCTTCTTCACTGACCTTGGTGTCTGCAGAGTTTGTTTCTCTTACATATTCTCATTCCTCTCTCTCTGGCTAAAATTTGCACAGGATTTTTTTCTTCCCCTTTTTAAATGTTATCCCAGAGGCGCCACCACTGTCACTGATAGCCTCGGCCTTGGTCAGCACTGGGTCCGTTTTCGAGCCAACTGGCATTGGAGCCGTCTGTCAGACATAGGGAAAGCTTCTGGCAGCTTCTCACAAAAGCCACCCTTGTAGCTCCCCCACTATCAAACCCAATATATTGCTTTGAAGAAGTGTTGAGAAATTAGAGTGGAAAAAACCTTGCTGCTGCGTGTACACTTGTCTCTTAAGAAGGATGAAAAAAAGCACTTTTCGGTAATGCAACCTCTTAACCATCACAATGTTGAGATTTGAAACTGTTCCTGTTAAGATTTTAAAACATAAATAAATATTTCTTCTGGGATGATCCCTGTACCATTAAAATAAAGCTCTGTTTTGGGTCTGGAACTCCAAATTAACTGTCATGTACATGGGAGGTAGATTCTCAAAGAGTCTGAGATTCACCTTTGTTAATAAAATACTCAAATTTAATATTTTTTTCCCCTGTCTTATTAAAAAAGTGCTATGACAATATTTTGCTTGTTTTGTGAGTTAAATCCCTTGCAGGTAAATCTTTCCCCAGCTTTGTGTTGTCTTTTGTGAATGTTCCTACTGATTATATTACATTATCTTTTATTTCATAACTTCACTGCAGGAGAGAACACAGATGTTAAAATTTCTGACATAGAAAATGGAGCTTTTTAAAATAATGACTCTAAAATTCTTTTTTCCTAGTGAAGTAGATGCATGACACCCTACATCATTGCTTCCATAGATGCATTTCAAATCCATGAAATAACCTAGTCAACAAGAACATTTCTGAAAAATAGATACATTTGAGAAAACATTTTTATAAGTGTTTCTTCAGCTAAGACATTCTTAATTAGTACACAAACATGTTCCATATTTACATTTAGACTTCCCCAGGTGCTTTGTCTTCGGACTCTCCTACTTAACATCTGTGTAGTGTGTGTATGTATGTGTGAAGGCTCTACACCCTTTTACTGAACTAAGATCAGTATAATTCTGATATCAGTGACTCTACAAGACTGAATTTGGTCCTTAACAGGGAAATACATTAAAAAAAAACTTGCTAAATCAGATACCTGTTCTAAATGATGCCACTGAATATCTTCATAGACGTGATTTCCCCAAGAATATTAAATCAGCTTGAGGGATCTTTTTCCTGGAAATTACTTCTTCAAACAAGGAATCTCAAAAGTGGGAGAAGAATTGGGTAGTTGTGCACCACCAGGCTGTACAGTGAAGTTCACCCTGAAAAGAAATATTTCGTATCATTTTTGCTCTTGCCGAGCAGTCTACAGTCCATAGACATCCCAAAGGGGCGGGGGGAAGTATTAGTAATTTATGTGCAGCAACTACCAGTTAGATGCAAGTGAAGGTGACAACAAAACTCATAGACTTCAAACTTAGCAGTACTTCTACTTTTGCTATGAAAGACAGATGTTCCTAATTTGCCACCTGTGTGGGCTTATAACATATTTACTCTCTGACTTCAAGAAGCTGTTCAGAAGGCATAGCAGAGACAAGAATCACAGACCTCAGCCTGCCTTTTCATTGTATTACTCTAATGTCTGTAACATATCTTTTTAATCAGCACATTTAATCTTGAAGGTAGTCCTGCAGAAGATTGCTAGTATGACAATACAAATGGCTTTGTTTTTCTCCTATGCACTGGAGCAGGGGCTCCAGTGGCGATTAGTTTTGTCACTAAGGCAACTACTGGCAGGGAAGGAAAAGAAGAAAGGGTTTTACAGAGCAATTCTATGCAGCAGCTTCTCTTACACAAAAATCCTTCTTTTCCTCAGAGCACACAAACACCTGGTTTACTGCGTGTGAGATATTTACTTCTGAAATATTAAGAGAGAACACAAGGGCTGCAGGATGTAAAAAGGTGAAGCTGCTAGCTGCAGTAGGGTCTGTGCTCTGTTTCTCAGTCTAGGCATGTGTTTCTTGACTAGATGAACAGGAATCAGTTTAAAGTAAAGCAAGATGCCTTCCTCCTTCCTCCCCGCCCACTTCCCCAACATAACACAAACCAGAAGCTATACAATCATGCCAGAATGAGAGAATCAATCACATCTCTGTCTCTTAGGAAGTAGCAGAGCCTATAATGCAGATGTTTTTACAGCTGTGAGTACAGGTAATAATTTAATGGTTTAGGATAATTGATCCCCAGCATAGTTGTTTTTTACAGATGGGGTGGGGGGGGGAAGCATTTGGGAGAAGGAAAATGGAAGAGAGAGTTAAATGTAAGGAAAAAAGGATGTGGGTTGCCATTAAATGCATTTCTGTTTGACAAGACATAGCACTTAAAAATAATGTTTAACAGAGACAGTTTGGAGAGAGACCTAGCACACAGAACAATAACAATCCTAGATCTTACTGAGCCCTTTCTGGTGCTGGAGTTGCTGTACTCCACATTCATAGTTATTGCCCTTTTGCATAAACTCTTTGCTTTGCTCACAGCAAGTGAGCAAAAGAGAATCAAGAACAGATTGAAACACAATTCACAGCTTTGTTTCCTACACTAGTAAATAATTCTCCTCTTTAACTGCATTATCCATGCTGTCAGAGTACCAGGTTTGCTATTGATGTCTCTGTTGAAATATCAAATCATGACCCTTCTTGTCCCCATTATCTAATAATGAGACAGCAAACAGCTAACCTTGGTATTTGGGAGTTCAGCATGTATTATTTATCTAGCAAGATCATATTAGAGTTCAGCTTAAACAAGGAAATCCCAGTTCCAGAACAATGACGTAATTTTCTTTCTCTATTCTCTGCTATATACATAATATTTATGACTGACCTTAATGACAATAAAGAAATCAGCTGATTGTTTATTAATAACCCTACCAACCTTAACAGTAGAAATATTTTGGAGGGCTAAATAACCAGAGGAGGAGATTACAGTGAGATAGTAAAATTCTCAACCTCTAGGATTACTTAAAACACAACCAGGATTGGGAACTCCATTATCTCTAACAGAGATGTGGTACCATAAGAAGTGTCCCAGGTGATCTCACCTGAACTTCCAGTTGTCTCATCACGAAGGAACAGGTCTGCTGTAGGTCCTGTGTCACACCTCCAATCTCAATACAGATGTGTGGGCTATGGCACTAGGCACAGTATTTGGCGACTGAACCTCACTTTGGATGTCTAAAAGATTTCAAATATTTATTGGTCATAAATTTAAGATTCAGTATTCCTGTACTGATCAGTTAGTCATAGTGGTTCTGTGTAGCCTCAAAATCCAGGTTTATAGTTTTCCCATATGTTAAGATCAGGCAACTGGCAGATTTAATGGTTTAAACATAAAACTAGTAATTGCTACTACCATTATTGATGCATGATTAATAATAAAAATAGATTTAGTCTTTCTTCTTATCCCTGCAGAGTTATGCCTTATGTCTATTTATCTAGTATAACTTTTTATTTTTAAATCTATCTTGACATATGTACTTACTCATATCCTCAGAATTACTTGGCATGGATGTTTCTTTTCTAATAATGTCAAACCCAGAGTAACTTCTACTAAAATATATTTTTGATACTGTTCAGAAAAGTGGATTTTATTTTAAATCTAAAGAAACTAAAATTTCATAGAATCATAGAATGGTTTGGGTTGGAAGGGACCTTAAAGATCATCCAGTTCCAACCCCCCTGCCATCAGCAGGGACACCTTCCACTAGACCAGGTTGCTCAAAGCCTCATCCAGCCTGGCCGAGAACACTTCCAGGGAGGGGGCATCCACAACTTCCTTGGGCAACCTGTTCCAGTGTCTGACCACCCTCACAGTGAAGAATTTGCTGGTAGAGTCTGTGGGTGAGATTCAGAGGTGGTGTAAATAGCCCCAAAGTTTTCACCTTCATTCAAAGGCATTTGCCAGATTTACTCCTGCTGAGGTGTGGGATCAGTAAGTTTAATATTTTCTGACATTACTACTCTGGGTTTTTTTTTGTTTGTCTGGTTTGTTTTGGTTTATTTCTCCATTTCTGTTTATTAGACTTTCTTCCCCCTGCACTTGTAAATTCTTTAGAAAACTTCTAATTTTGAAATCTAAGATTCAGAACCAAGCACTGGGAAATGCTACTGCTTATAAAATGTCCCCGTGAGACAGAAAATAAACAAGCAAGAAACAAACAAACAAAAGTGCAGAACAACTGTAGCAATTTAGACTATTACTGAAAACATCTCCGGGGTAGAAATTCAGGTCACAGTGTTGCTGATATCATAGTTTTTTTAGAAAGTGTGCAGATGTGTGTGTTGGGAGATGAATCATGTAGGCACCTTCCAAGCATGTTACTTCCGTGTACAAACATGGTGGCCCAGTTGCCATTCCCTTATGCATATTCTCATTTGTCTGAAAGAGAAGGGAAGAAAGCCAAGACGGTTCAAATTGAAGCACAGATCCTCTTTGATAGCCCTAAGAGAATGTGGTGTGGACCAAGGTGGTCACGTCTTCCACAGGCTACTAAAACCAAGGTGGAAGTTATAACTTTAAATGAATGCTTCAAAATGTTCCTCTCTGAGGTGTGATAAACACTCTAAGACTATGTGTCTCTAAACTATAAACTCCAGTCCAGTGCTTTATCTATAAACTAGCTATGAACTACCTAATTTGGCTTTCTCATCTGAAGCAGGAAAAAAAATAATTTTATATGCTTTATAGTTGAGTAAAAACATTCTTCTCGTAGATTCTGAATGCTCCAAAAGCTTTCAGGAGAAATCAAAGCACACATTTAATTCTGAAATCATATCTGTTTGTTATGTCAGTTGGTATCACAAAAAATCAAGACCTTTCCCTATAGGCTTCACCACAATTTTATAGTCATAAACAGAAAATGGACAAATAAAGAATAAAAGTTACGAGAGCTCATGGGTCAGCTTGGCTGACCATTTTGTCAATCCATTTTTTTTTTCTGGGAGAAACATACTCAGGGCTTTTTTTCATGAAAAATTTAAACCAGCTAATCAACGGCACAGATTTAAATGATTGCATTGTGTTAATACATTCTCAGCAGAAAAGACTCCTAATTCTTGCAAATGCTGTTTATCCATGGTTAAGCTTTTTTAGACTTTTTTGAGTATGTTAACAACAGACTTCCACAGACTCTTCTTTGTTCCTCAAGGAAGAAAAAGCAAACAGTCATCAGATTACCTTAAGTACAGAGGGCAGCCAGTGTTGGAGTCCAAAAGTTTCTGTCCTTGGGTTGTTTCCTGTGTGAAACATAGAAATATACAGCAGTGCTTAGAAAGATTGCAGCTGGATCAGTTCGGATGATCATCCCCAGATATAGCACATCAATATGTCGCATCTAATTTCATTCCAGCAAGCTGATGAAATAACAACAACTTACAAACACAACTTGGCAGATATCAGCCTACCAACAGGTTAAAATTCCCTGAAAATGTAAAGCAGCTGTTCCATAAGGGAAATGTTTTATATCTGTCCTACCCCACTGTCGGCCAGTGAACAAAATACTAAGCCAGATAATAATTAAATAGAAAAAAACAGATTTCTTGGAAAAGCCTGCACTTTAAATGTTTGTGTTCCTTTTACTCATGTTAAGTCAAACGTAATGCTTCCAACTCAAGGAGTGTCCACCAACCATGCTGTTCTTTCCTTTCACAGGTACTTTCACAGCCATACATTAGTGCCGTGTTTCCAAGTACCTGCTCAGCATTTCAGTTAAGCACAGTATTTTGCTATGACACCTACAAAAAGTTTACTTTAGAAGAAAATGAATCATACTCTGAATATTGACTCTGTGGACTTGATGTGCATCGACTATAAGGGAATGTAGGCTGACTGGGTAATGTAAACGTCTACATTTAGTCAGTACTGCTTTTGGAGAGATGACATTAACTGCTGGTTGTAGCCTGAGTTCCCAAGCAATGACAGCAACATGAGACTGCAGAAGGCTGAAGAGTAGACCGAGGACTTCAACGTCAAGGGTGGAGGCTGCTTCCAGTGTTTCCTATTGCTGCTACTTGATCATATTGAGAGAAAGGGAAAGATGGAAAGGAGGTGGGTGCTGGAGGTGGATATAGGCAGACTTGTTTGAATATTTTGAGAAGTTGTAAAAATGACCTCTGCAAAAAAAATCCTGCAACTACCCAGGAATGCATTATACTGCTGTAACAAAGTAGATACCACTTGTGAACAGGAGAACTGAACATGTGCAAAGCCTGGACTGCGATTACTGAATTTAACATAAAATATACATGATAGTGAGTCAATGATTTCCTTATGTTTCATGCAGAGATTTTAGTATTCTTTGCAAGAGTTTCTGTGTGAAGTTTAAGCAAGGGTTTATAAACAACTTGTATTTAGATTTGGATTTTACAACAGGGTAGGAATACACTACTATGGTTTAAGTTAGAAAACCATGAACCTAAAGGCATTTCAATGAAATTAATAATGGCTTAAATTTAAGGGAATTTTGAGCATTTGCCCACCCATCCCTTGTCCAAGTCAACATTAAAAAGCAAAGGAATGGAGAAAAATCCATGTTTTGTTGAGAGAGGGAAATCTACAATGGAGCTGCTATGATGAAGGCTGTATCCCAGAATGTCAGGCAAACACTAATTTTAATCAAATAATCCATTCATCTGAATTGGTTTTATCTCCCCAAGACAGACCATGGTCCAAGAAATAATCTGCCCTGCAGTGTTAGGAAATGGACAGCAG
>NW_010294653.1:11322-42159 GCF_000700745.2 Antrostomus carolinensis
TTACTAACAGGAACTTTTCAGTGCTCAGGTAGTGCAGAAGCCCCTTGACACTGTCTTTGCCCAGACATTTACCTCCTTCCTCTGTGTCATCCACAGGAACTATGTCTCCAAGGTCCCAACCATTTTTCTTGTCCTTTTCTCCTCCTTTCTCATGCTTCAAAGTATTTTTCTCTTTTCTTAAGTAATTCTTTCCTGTTTCAGAGGCATGGAAAATGTTTGGCTTTTAAAGTGTTATCGTTTCATCTCTTTTCCTGTAATAAGGCTTGGCCAACTAGTCAATATAAGCACTCCAGTTTGTGGTTGTTGTGATCTTTCTCAGCTGTTTTGTGGGGAAAAAACAACAACAAAAGAACAGAAAAAAACCAGTAAACTGTCATGTCCATGCAATAAGGGATAACATTACTTTTCCCTCAGTGCATGAACATAAATTACTCCCAGATTTTGGTGAACTTGCAAACAAGATGCCTTCTTTTTCTTTGAAGAGGAGATTTAATAACTGTGAGTAGGACTGCAGGTGGCAGCATCAGAGACTCAGTAGTGAGCATAAAGTGAACACACTAGCTAGTAAACACAGTGCTACCCTCGGGTATGTCTGAAAAATTCTCTCTTCAGAAAGGATGAAATGGAAAGGTATGTTGTAATTCTGCCTGCAGACAAATGTGCCTTGAGCAGGAAGGCGAATGAACTTCAAGTTAGGACATTGGGCTGAGAGACCTGTCAAGTTCAACACTGCATTTGGCTTAAAATGGGAGTTTTGGGGGTGCTTTAACATATATGAATCAACAGAAACTGAGAATGCCATTTTAGCTACTGTAGAACTGCATTTGCTTGGCTGGGTTCTGAGGGATTTAATTCCTATCAATACTTTAAAATCTTTATTTAAAAAATTACTTATCTTATGACATTACTCCTCAGTGGCCAGTCCAGGAATGCTGTATAAGACGTGACTGAAGCACATCATCTTACTGCTGAGTTATAACATGGCAGAAATATGACATGAGCATTAACAACACATTGTGAAATAGAATCCTAAAGAATAGCTTCTATCTGAGCATTGGAACTAAAGTGGGCAGCAGATATTTCAGGATGTGAGGCAATGGGCACAAATTGAATTACAGAAAATTCAACAGAAAATTCAACTAAGCATAAAAAAATCCTTCTTTACTGTGAGGATGATCAAACACTGGAGCAGGTTGCCTAGGGAGATTGTGGAGTTTCCATCCTTAGAGATATGCAAAACCATGCTAGAAACAGCCCTGGGCAACCTAGTTGACTCTGCTTTGATTAGCGTGGTTGGACTAGAGACCTCCAGAGATCCTTTCCAACCTCCACTATCCTGTGATTCTATTATGTTTAGTAAAGATAAATCTGGAGCCACAGAAGACCCACGTGTATTTTCATAAAACTATAAAGACTTCTAAATGATGTGGTTTAGGATCAAGAAAATTAGAAGTATGCACAACTCATTTTTAACTGTAAGGTTGTCTTCACAGCTGCTATGTTTCATTCTGACACATTCCATGTCTTGATAAAGCTATTTGAAAATTGGTTCCAACAAGGTACAGGAAAACCTGTGATTAGTAGCAATGTTGTTTATGGACAGAACCCACTCTATTCCAAAACAATGCTAGCTTGTTAGCTGACTTGCAACAGATTTACAAGCATAGACAGGATTTTTGCTATATGGTGTAAGTGAATGCTTCCAGAAATAAACTTTCAGCTTCATCCTTTTTGAACATTATCCTGTAACCCTTTTGAAGCAAAGATATAGTAATCCCTTTATCTTATTTAGAGTGGAAAAGATTCTCTCTATCAATCCATCACTATCCAAGAGTATGGAAATTTCCTGACAAATTAAAATGCATCAAAATGTCAAGAAAATATATTAGTTCTACTATGACAGCAAATGCAATTGCTGTTGGTTTCCCAAATCTGTAACTGTCTTTTTTGTTTTCTTTAAAAGCTTATTTGCAGGAAGGAACTGGTTTGGTTTTTTGGGGGTTTTTTTTAAACCCCATTGAAATGCTGCTAAATATAAATGATATTTCACAATACACTGCATTAAAAAAAAAAAAAATACGATATTGTGCAGTACCAGAGTGTTTCAAGTGTCAGATATGGATGATCTGGGAAATGATATGCTGCAAAATTACTGCAAGATTTTATAGAATTATTGTAGTGACATGTTAAATGTGCCAAGAAAAGCCTACTCACAAACACTTGTACATTGTCATATTTGAACAATGATCCATTAATAATACTTCCATAAAATATTTTCATGTGATTAGGGTTAAACACATGAGAGAGAGAAATGAGAGATGATATGAAGCTGTACCTTGACATGTTTTCTTGACTCCCACCTTATTCTACTTGGATAGGTTTTTAATTTAGGAAAGCAACCTTGTACTATACATATCTGGAGATGCTTTCAAGTGTTTGAAAGCAGTCAGCCTTTTAAAATCGGATCTTTACAAGTGAGTTCAAATTCGACAGCCAAAGACTGCAATGCCTATAATGTCTTTTGAATGTACCTCATGCAATTGTCATCTTTCTCTGATGGAAAGGAATAAGTAATAGGTTTGTAGTATGAATAACAAACAATGTCTTATATATCTATACTGTAGCACCTTCTCTCTTGGTTTTATTCCCAAAGAAATTTTTGAATACAAATCCATCTATTTACCCCAAATGAAAGGTAGGCACATTTAGAGGGAATCATTGACAGTTTATCAGAGCAAAGTCATCTTAGAATCATAGAATGATTTGGATTGGAAGGGACCTTAAAGCTCATCCAGTTCCAACCCCCCTGCCATCAGCAGGGACACCTTCCACTAGACCAGGTTGCTCAAAGCCTCATCCAGCTTGGCCTTAAACACTTCCAGGGAGGGGGCATCTACAACTTCCTTGGGCAACCTATCTTAGAAGTAAGCATCTGAGTGGTTTCCATCCTTCACAGATATGAGCCCGTTTGTCATTCTAATACTCTGTTTATGTTCAGCTGGTAGCTCAAAATACCAATGTGATGATTTTAAGTCAATATAACTGACTGACAAGCTTTCCACTGTATTTCCAAGCTTTGTGATCCCTCCTGGAGGAACACAATTTGGAGGGCAAGTAGTTTAAGAATAACATAATTATGTTGAACTACTTATCAACTAAATTAAATGTTTATGTTTATGAATGAAAAATTAAATAGCTTGGAAATTTACTGGCAACAAATCCTATTTACAATTATTCTCATGTAAAACTGCTGCAATTTCTTCAGAATCAATGTCATTTATCCAAATGGTCAATTTTTTTTTTTTTTTTTTAATAAGCGCATATACCATCAAGAAGCCTTGACTACAGGATGGAAAATAATGCCAGTCAACATCACAGGAAACATTTAAAGATTATCAAAAAATTTCTACTTTACATCTGAGTAAAACCAAGACTTTTTGAAAGTTTTTCATTGAAAGCGAGAAGGTAAATATCTGCCTGGGAAAAGACAAAATTGTGGTGGGTTTGACACTTACCCAGAAACATTAAAGGGACTTTAGGAGCTAAGATACGGGTCTTCCAAAGTTAGTCATTCCTCCTACATCAGTTCTCAGTCTCAAGGTTATAGAGGAAGTCTGTGGAAGAAATCGAAACTGATCGTCAGATCATTTTGGTGTTATCAGCCACCTTACCAAGGGCCATTCTTTCTGACATGAGCTAGGCAGTTTTTCACTTTAATTTGTTGAAATATGTGGCCATATTTAAGGTATTTAATAAGATTTTTTTCTGGACTTGAATCCCTGAGCTTTCATTTCTCTGTGTTTCCCTCCATAAACTAAGATTCAGTCTTCACTGTGTGAAGAAAATAGATGTAAAGTCCTCTCCAGTGGGTCAAACAATTTATCCGTTGCACTCTAACTCCCACAAAACATGCTTTGACATTTTTTTGAAATTATGTGGTTTAAAAAACAGAGGAGTTGTTACTGAACCTAGAACTTAAAGAACCATAACTCTTCATCGACCAAAATTTGCTTCCTGACTCATGATAAGGGGGAAGGAATATTATTCATAGGAGTCTCGTTTTGTGATTTATACCTTGATGTATTCATTTTCTCACACAAGAATTTTCTATAGAGAAAAAGGAGATGTGAGTAAACTCGAAATATAACATCCGGAACCAACCAAGGACATTTAGATAAATTACTTGGATTGACAGCCATTTAGTTAGTTGACAAAAAAAAAAAAAAACAAAACAAAACAAAACAAACAAAACCCCACCATTTTCCACAGAAAGCAGTCCTTATCAAGAGTGGTTACAGCTGAAAATGTCTGACCCCCTTCACCACTGCACTGTTGTTAACACACAACAGAGTAATCCATCTTACAAATGACCACCACTTAATCCTGTGATGAAATGCAGCAACACACAGCTGAACATCACATTACAGGAACACACCAGCACCTAGAAAATACATTGCAAATGTGAAAGTAGGTGTACATGTTTAAATTCTCAGTCTTATAAACTGGGAACTCTCCTTTCTTTCCATACAGCAGTGCTAATAGTTTATTTATCAAATCCACTATTTAGAAATTTGCACAAACCTTCTACATATAATATGTATAGGTTTCCTTTATGTTCTATCTACCCAACATTGATTAATCTGCTCGCCTTTCTGGTATAATAATTTTATTCACACACTATTCTAGACCTTTGAATGTTAGTTATCCATGAGATGAATGGTAAACCCAATTAAGAGAATTCATATTCCAGTCAGCTGTTTTCCTCTCTTTTTTTTTGGTCACTTGTTCATCTAGCGGTGATTAAGGTTGCAGTTCCACTCATTAGTGAAGTGTTTTAAATGGTAATATCAATAACTGACAACGACACTGCAGTAGGACTGAGTGTTCCACAAACCTATAAAAACAAGCCAAACAAAGCTTTCTGAACATCGTGTCTCCAGGCTTCCTAGCCTGGCTCATGATCAATGTAAAGGATATAACAAAGGAGTGACTGTTAAGCACACTAGCACTATGCTCTGTGCTTTCAAGTAAAACTGCCTTACACTCAGAGGTGCTAGGAGAGGTTTACTTGGTTTTGGATGGAGGAAAAAAATAAAAAGAAAAAATAAATAAAGAAAGAAAATTAAAAAGGAAACAATCGTCACATCTCCTCTACGTGAATTGCTTCAGGACAAATTCTCAGAGGTCAGGGTTCTCATGTATACTTCAAGAAGTCTTGTACTCTTAGGAATTATACTCAAGATCTTGTTGTAATACTGCAGTATCGGCCTGGGGCATTTTTCCACTTTGGGGATCTTCTGTGACAGAAGCTGTATACAGACGTAAAGAACAACTGCCCTTACCATAAAGAGCTTTTAAGACACAGCAGATGGATTGAAGTTGGAGGTGGCATTGGGAAAAATGAGTAGAGAGAGTAAGATTACAAAATTATTGGGATATATTAGTTCAGAAGTGGAAGATTAACATTTTTACAACTAGCTTGAAAAAGTAATCACAATTTACCATTAACCTGCTTATTACTAAACAGCTGTATGATGGAGAAATCTTACTGAAGAAGAAATCTGTGTGGGCAGGGGATGGCTTAGTTTCATGAAGAAATATGGAACATGTAATCATGTAGCTTGTCTGTGTATATTTTAATCCATTTTCACCTAATAATGGCCCAATTCAGACAAATCAAACAAAATAGCAGATCTCAAAGACATTAAATTCCAACACAAAAAACAATCAGCATGACACGAAGTGCAGGAATTGCAGATAGCTCCAGTGTCATTTCTTTCATGTCAGTGGTGAATAGTTAAGACAACCTCTATGAGTCTCTGGCCAGCTGGCCAACCAGCACTGTCATCTCTTGCCCTTCTGCTCAAAAAGGTAGTAGGTGATGCTTGAGAGTCAATGATGTCATTAAGAGAATGAGGGAGCTTGAGAAAACAGAAGACATGAAAGAGCATTTCTCTAGAGATGAAGGGCATGAGAGAGAAGATATTATAATAGATAGGAAAAGGTAGAGAGGACTGGTAAGAGGAATTTTGTAATACTATAGTGAACTATTTGGAGTGAATTTCAGGGAAGCTAAGAGTGCTACATTTCAACATGCACTGCCATGGGAGACCAAACCTCTCACACTGCTTCTCAATTTCAATGATAACTTGAAATTTTGTACCATTTAAAAGTCCTAATAGAAAATGGATCATTCTGTGCTTCAAGTTTGAGTTGCCTTGAAAACATCATTCTTTTTCTTGAAGAGAGGGAGTAATCAAACACACTGTTCCTATCCTAAATTCACTTTATTCCGAAGTCCTCTCATATCCTTGTCACTAAGGGACACTAAACATCAGCATCTCGTGTTCAGAAAAAACATTCTTATTACTCTGCCACAGCATAAAGTACATATCTCTACAGAAAATATTACAAGGCCATTGTGTCAACACCATAAGTTTTAAGAGCAATTTTCCAAGTTTAGCAGACATCAGCTTCTCAAACCCATGACACTCATAAATTTCCTGTTATAGACTGTTCAGTAGTGTAACATCTTGCTTTCAGGAAGCATTCCTTGACCTTATATTACATTTTTATATTCATTCTGACAGCTTGTCCTTTTACATGAACTAATTGTCCTAACAGTCAGGAGAGAAGGCAGCTGTAAAACATTTGTTTATCATTAATGTGCTTAGTTCCCTTTAAGAAATTCTCTACTTCTCTTGAATTAAGAAACTTAAGAGATGACCTGATCCATGACCACCCTCTCAAATCAAGACCATTAAATGAAAATCCTTTGTGAGAAGGACAAACGTGTAGGTAACTCTACAGAGGTGTGCAAGACCAGCTGTAGTGTCTCTTCAGCAAATGGTGAGTTGGATATGTCTGGACTGAAGATATCAAAAGTGGAGATCATTTATCACGATTGTTTTCAGCTAACTTGCATAAATTCAAAGACTAGTCCCTTTAGGCTATGATTTTGTTCCCCAGAGCATGCTCATAACCTTTCACCTTCCAAAATCATTGAAGGATCAACTAGACTTAAGCAGTGCAGGACTCTACTGAATTCCATTTCAGGAGCTCCTTCCTGAAAGCCTCTAAATTGTGACATTAATTTCCACAACAATTTCATTCACCTCTGGGATTTTGAAGAATGCTAAAGTCTGAAAAAAGGAACAGTTTAGGTTGAAAGGTCCCTCTGGAGGTCTCCTCCTTCAACCTCCTGCTCCAAGGGGTTGAAGCTTTGAAGTGAGAGCAAAACTTAAAGCACAATGATCTTCTCTCTTTGCCCTGTTGTAGGACTGTATTTCAACTCCAAAATACACATGCTGAAGAGGGAAAATTGTAGTTAATAATTAGAATGGAGAATATTGACAGAATCCCTGAACTGAGATCCTATAAGTGATATTTGCATAGACTACACTTCTTTCCATTTCCAGCCCACATTCTAGTCCTCTGTGGTTTTTGTGAAACAGTTAAAACGTTTAATCCAATTAGTCTGGTACATGCTACCTTCTACTGCAAAGAACTGGACTCTTATTTACATGAATTTCATGCCTTACCTCTTCTTCCCACTCCATTTGGAGTGGGCTGTGGAGACCTATTGCTGACTTCAATAGGAAGAGCATTCATCTCTTAATTTAGATGAACTCATCTTTGTAATTACTTACAGGGTTTCTCAGGTTACTAGAGGTGGGGCAGAATTAAAAGACCCTTGTCACTGCTCCTGGACAATTTTGTTGGTGAAACTATCTTGGGACTTATTCAAGTCTCTTCAAAACTGATGACAATATTTCCAAAGTTTAGCACTTATAACAGAGGTGACTTCATTGTTTGTCACAAAAGAATTACATGTGTTAAGCGACTAAAAGATTTCCTTATTTTTAGAAATTAATAATATTTTTAGGTGTTGCTATGGAAGCAGCTTTGAAGATGATCAGAATGTGGTAATACAGGCCTTAAAATATGCTTGCAGAAAATTGTGTACTTACTCTTTGAGCATCCTAAAGACCTCAGGAAATTTATATAAGATAAACTATAAATGTAAGCAGAGTCATTACGTAACTCTAATCAGTTGAAATAATCTTGAAAATGGATCCTGAGATTTGTAGTGATGAGGTGCACTCTTGAAACTGTAACATTCACTCTAAGCTGTAAGACATCATTTCTGGAGGAAGCTTAACCTTATTCAAAACCTTCAAAACGGGCAAGAAGGAGGACCTGGGTAACTATAGACAAGTCAGCCTCACCTCCATCCCTGGAAAGGTGATGGAACAACTTATCCTCAGTTCAATCTCTAGGCATATGTAGGATGAGAAGGTAATTAGGGGCAGTCAACATTATTTTACCAAAGGGAAGTCATGTTTAACCAACCTGATAGCGTTTTATAAGGACATAACCAGTTGGATAGATGATGGTAGAGCAGTGGATGTGGTTTATCTTGATTTCAGCAAAGCATTTGACATGGTCTCCCATAGCATCTTCACAGCTAAACTGAGGAAGTGTGGTCTGGATGATCAGGTAGTGAGGTGGATTGTGAATGGGTTGAAAGGAAGAAGTCAGAGCATTGTGGTCAATGGGACAGAGTCTAGTTGGAGGGCTGTGTCTAGTGGAGTCCCTCAAGGGGTCAGTACTGGGACCAGTATTATTCAATATATTCATCAGTGACCTGGATGAGGGAACAGAGTGCACTGTCAGCAAGTTTGCTGATGATACAAAGCTGGGAGGTGTGGCTGACATGCCAGAAGGCTGTGCTGCCATCCAGTGAGACCTGGACAGGCTGGAGAGTTGGGTGGGGAGAAATGTAATTAAATACAACAAGGACAAGTGCAGAGTCTCACATCTGGGAAAGAACAACTCCGTGTAACAGTATAGCCTGGTGACAGACCTGTTGGAGAACAGCATAGAGAAAATGGACCTGGGGGTCCTGGTGGACAGCAGGCTGACCATGAGCCAGCACTGTGCCCTGGTGACCAAGAAGGCCAATGGCATCCTGGGGTGTATTAGAAGGGGTGTGGTTAGTAGGTCAAAAAAGGTTCTCCTCCCCTTCTACTCTGCCCTGGTGTGGCCGCATCTGGAATGTTTGGTCCAGTTCTAGGCCCTGCAGTTCAAGAAGGACATGGAACTGCTTGAGAGATTCCAGGGCAGAGCCACCAAGATGATGAAGGGAGTGGAGCATCTCCCTTACAAGGAAAGGCTGAGGGAGCTGGGTCTCTTTAGTTTGGAGAAGAGGAGACTGAGGGGAGACCTCATTAATGTTTATAAATATGTAAAGGGCGAATGTCAGAGAGATGGAGCCAGGCTCTTCTCAGTGATGTCCAAGGATAGGAAAAGGGGCAACGGGTACAAGCTAAAGCATAGGAGGTTCCATGTGAACATAAGGAAAAACTTTTCCACTGTGAGAGTGACAGGCCACAGGAACAGGCTGCCCAGGGAGGGTGTGGAGTCTCCTTCTCTGGAGACATTCAAGACCCGCCTGGACGCCTTTCTATGTGATCTCATTTAAGTTCCTGCTCCGGCAGGGGGATTGGACTGGATGATCTTTCAAGGTCCCTTCCAATCCCTAACGTTCTGTGATTCAGTAAAAAGCCTTCTGTGAAGCAATATATTTCCTACAGAAGAGGAGACACATTGATATCCAATTTTTTGTATAACTGTGGGTCTGTTTTAATCTCCTACTCTGGAAGTAAATAGCTAAATAAATTTATCTGTCTAGTAATACTTTTAACACACTCCTGCTAGTTGAATTAATAAAGAGCGAGATGTCTGTCAAATCTTAAGACCTTCAGGCAATACATATTGGGTCAAAATGTCCCCCACATTCTCCCACCTTGGTGTATCTCACATTAGGCACTTTACTTTTCTACTAAAGGAGAAAATATTTCTAGGTAATTCACCAGAAGTACCAGTCTGAATCTGTTTCACCAGTAAGTATGTAAGTATCAACAGCACATGTGAAGAAATATTGTGAGGTGGTGAGTGCTTGCAGCTTCCACTGAAAACAAGATGAGGTCCACAGAAAACCAGATGAGGTCCATAGAAAACAAGATGAGGTCCATCATTTGCCTGGGAAAAACCTACCACAAATCCATCTATCTGATCAAACGGTATGCAGCCCTAGTTGTGTTTCTGCTTTTCCAACTAACCCTCAGCCCTGGGGTATAAGTCCACAAGTAGAAAGGTGAAAATGGAGAAGTCAGTGTATTGTTTCTTCCTGGCACCCTCTGAAATTTCCTCTTGAGAAAAGGTGCAAAAGTTGCTGACACCTTTATATATTTGAAAATTCTTTCACCCTTGTTCCTGTAGAGATATTTGGAAAGATGACTATGAAGAAAAGCTGAGTATGGAGAAAAGCTTTAACTTCTCATGTAGACTTTTTCAAAATTTATTTCACAGGGACATGATTTGGCCCACGAATTATGAAAATCTGTGATAGCTGAATGAAAAGTTGGAGCAAATAACTCAGTACTGATTGGCATAGACAAATTATTCCTGAAGGTAGAAAGTAGTGCTGAACTAGGGGATTGCAGTTCCACTAAGAACATACTTTACTGTGAGTTTCTACCTTTTGATTGCACTTGATACGCTACAATCACCTTTGTAGTTGACAGCATCAGTTCTAGAGAGTTTTCAGTCAGCCCAGGATCCCATCTAGAGAAGAGAGGGCAAGGGAATTTATCAGTGTATTCGGGCACAGACAAATTTCCAGTAAGCAGCTGTGGTCTCTAACTTCCAAGAAATGTTTATAATTGGAGTATTTCTAGTAAATATTTCTAGTTCCTCAAGGTTGACTGCAAATTTTCTTAGAACAGTGCACCTGTGCACCTCTTCTGTTCATGACTGGGAACTTCATAGCAGTTTGGAGGGGGAAAAAAAAGTAAAAAAAAGAGACTGCCTCTGTAATTTAGCTTAACGTGTTGAAATATTTTTTTTAAGCAGAGAAGCAACTGATAATTCAAGTTAGGATTCCCCTTGATGATCAAGATACTCAGATTTAAGACTGCAGAATAATAAACCTGAATATAGGTGTCTCTCTGTGCATTAGGTGTTTATTCAAAGGAGATTTAATTAACTTAACTAAGAGGAGCCTAAAGAGTAGAAACTTTCCAGGGCCCAAATCTGTGAATTCAGAACCTTTCTTGAGGTTCTAGGAAAGACATGTGAATAGCATCACTCCAGATGATTAGACCTAACAGTCAATACAGTTAATCCACTAACAATACCACAGAAGCTCTTCAGGACATGAACTAATTCCTACTTTGTGTATGCATGTGATCTAGTGTTTTGAGATCTTCTTAGCAGGTTTTTGTATCTGATTCTAAAGAAACCGAAGATAATGATAACACTAATTCATTTATGTCCTTGGCACCAACATCCTTTAAAACACTCCTTGATTATTACTGTGTCTACACCTCTATCTAAATGTTCTCCAAGTCTGACAGCATGAATGAACCTTCCAAGTATAAAAATGGAAATGACGAAACAATTTTCTCTGGAACAGGCAATATGAATTATATATAGTTTAGTCCTACTACGTTGCCAAGACTAAAAGATATATTTATCATTACCCATGAAGCGTCTGAAGTGTTTCACTGAATGATATTGATAAAATGTGGAAAATATAGGAAGGAATAGATAAATGGAAAAAAAAAACAAATGAGACATAGAAAGGAGTGACTGACAAGGTAAAACATCCTGCTTATCTGAACAACAGATGCAAGGGAGTGTGAGGAAACAGTCTAATATTTGAAAATTTTAGAATTATACAGCAAATTGTGGTGAAGTGAGGAAAAAATAGTGTATTTTCAGGGATGTGGATAGGCATATCTTAATAAACCATTCCATCTTTATATGCTGTGTTTAGCTGTTGGCCTTCTGTGAACTCTCTCCAGCTTGTCAGCAGCTAATGCCTTTCATTCTACAAGCTTTTAGAAGCAGGATCATGCAGACATTCATTTAAGCTTTTGTCAATAGTGCTGCAGTCGTTTATTGACAAAGCATTATTTAGGATTCAGAGCCTGGGTCATTGAACAGTGTGCAACACTGCAGTGACTTAATTCAGCTAGTGATTTTAGGATTTTAAGAGCAGGTTATGCAAATCTGCCAGAAATTGCTTCAGTAGCTGAGAAGGGACAAAGGCAGCAATTTCTTGTGGTCCTCCTAGACTTACTTACTATGTGTAAAGAAAAAAATAAAGTAACAGCAATTTTGTTTTGCTACAGATAGATGTTTTCATCTTTTCCATTTTAAACTAGTTTTGTCTCCATTAAGGTTGGGGTTTTTTTGTATTTGAATACACTAAAAACCAACATGAAATCCATGCAAAATCCTCTTCACACATCTACTCCACTTAAAATCATCTTTAAGTAACAAACCCCTGCTGTTAACTTACTCAGAAATAAAGCCCCTTATTCAGTAATTTTGAAATTCAGCGTACCTTGATTCACTATTGTTCATGTCCTCCACATCTACAGAACAACTGCTATGTGCTCCCTGTTGGAGAAATTGGAGGAAAAAAAATCTGAACAGCCTATACTAGTTCGGTGTTTCTCTTCTTGGCTCCAGTTTGCTTGGGATATAATAGTGATGAATGCAAAAAATGTTAGAATAACAATTATTTAGAGTGGAAAAAAAATGCAATCCGATTTCCATAATTATTCTTTGTACCAGTATTTGACTCTGTGTAAATTCAGTGAAGATTTCTTTTTTTTTTTTTTTTCCCAGCCTGGATATACTAATTGCTTCATTCTTCATTACAATATCTCTTTTTTCAAGGACTGAAAACAAAACAAATAAACCTATCTATTCTCACTTTATACCTTTTTGTTAATTTGGTCTTTTTCAATTGCATTTGCAGTTTATAAGAGAAAGGGGGAGCAAAAAATAAATATTTGAATAAGATTCTGATGTAAAACAAGAATAAAGTGAAGTTTTTCTCACCAGCCAAGGAAAAAGCAGATGAGCACTGAAGGGCTCTTGTAGTATTCAAGAGAAAATTAACTCCCAACCTTCCTCTGTCTTCCATCTCCACACACATATTAGATAAATTCAAGAATTATAAGCTCGAGTGACACGTTTGCCTCAAACTTGGACATCATTTTGGCATACGTTAGTGGCCTAATAAGAGAAAGCTATCCATGACCACTTCCTCATCTTCCCTTTACTAGCACTTGTGTTTCTTCTGCCAGAGGAATTGGTTCAGCTGAAAGAAACACACAAAATTAATCAGCTTCCAGCTGATAAAATCTCTAATCTGTTCCTTTGTGCAACCACGTGAAAGCTACTATAGCATAAAAGCTCCATGCAGAGCACCAGCTTGTCCTGGATTGAAGTGGCTGTGTTCCTACAGCTTGAGAATTGCATTTGTCTGATTTGGAGAAACACTGTTACATCTCATGGTTTGATATCTGGATATTGAATGGTAGGTGTTGCAGAAGAAAAAGTTGTTTTAAAAATGGCTACTCACTTTTGGCTTCTTTTCCCTCTTCCTTATTCCCTGGAGAGCATATATTGTATGACTGTCCTGTAAGATAGATACATATTATTTCTGACCTGAAATCTTCAAGATTATGCCATGGTCAGTGTATTTCCAGCACCACATATGATGGGAGGTTACGTGTTTTCATAGGTGACAAAGTCTTTAGTGGTTGTTAATAACTTAATATAAAATCTCCTTGATATCAGTGAATTTGTCATTTATGATCTAGAAAATTTCTTTCAGTATGACCAGGATCATTACAGAGGCGATGAACTATTCCAAGTGAGGGGGGAAAAAAAAAAAAAAGAGAGAGGGAGAAAAAATGTAGCTGAAAATTATTTGTTTTCATATTTAATTGATTTCACATAGGTTTTACCCCTGTGCCTCAGCCCCTCCTTTCCCCTGCTTTCATATTTTTCTAAAAAACAAGTCTTTAACTTTACACCTCACATTTTCTAAACTCTCTTCCATCAAAACTTTTACTTTCTTCTTTTTTCTTCATCCAAAAACCCAAATTGGTCATTCATGAACTTCCTATTAATCTTTTTCTGTATTTATCCTATGATCTCAGCTTTGACTTTAAGCTGCAGCTGCACTCCTGTTTTTCCTCAACAGTGCAAGAATTTTCTCTTTTATTATTATTATTTTTTTTAAAAGTAATTAATGAAACAACCAATATTATCCAATTTCATTTCCAACTACTGTTGTGTCCTCCTTTCATTGTCTGCAGCTGCCCCCTGGAGTTCCTCTCCCATAATTCCATTTTAGCCTCTCATCTATTTCTTCTTCCATACTCATACCACTCTCACCACTATCTCTCATGTCTCCTTGACCAAAAATCAGAATATGCATATTCTCTTCTCTCTCTTAGGCAGTCACCCATGTGCTTCAGAGCTGCTCAGATACTTTTTCTTCAAGTTTTCCATCCCTAAAATCCATGACTTTATATTCTTGTCCCCTAATTTCTCTAGGCACTTCTCATGTCTTTCAGAGGATCTTCATTCACTCTTTCTATACCCTTTTATGATGGTTATACTCACATTTTACGAGGTCACTATGGGTGATCAGATAGGTTCCTGAACTCTACAGTATGGATACCTGTATCCTAGAAGTCAATGCAGTCAGATTAATCAGATCCTTTCTATGTTCTCTGTTTTCCAAGGAAATCTTGTCTGATGCTTCAAATCCAATAGGTCTGTAGCAGTGTTCTTAGTCCTTTCACTAGTTCACCACACTATTTTCTTTGTCAACCACTGAATAAGCATAACTATCACACAGATCCATCAATTTGTTGTATTAGGCTTGCCCATCAACATAGGGACACTTTATATCTAAATCTTTCTGATCATCTTTGAAGATGTTATCTTCTGCCTATACAAGACATTCTTACTCAGGTTCTCAACATCTCACAGCCTGATTTCTACTGTATCATTTTCTTTGTTGTTGATATTGCTCTATAACCCAACACAGGCTGCTTTCTCTCCCACTCTGATATATCATCCCACTACCTCCCATTTCCTCTCACTTGAGGTTTGTTTCTAACACTTTTTATCAAGCTCACCCATCCTTTTCCATTTACTAACAAGCTGTTAACTCTAACCTAAATTAGCTAGGTCTCCCTCAATGACCTTTTAATTTAATTACCAAAGGCTTATTTACTTTGCCTGTTCTGCCTGTCTCAGCTGAGATGGGGTTCCCATTAATAACAGCAAATCTATCTTCTTGGTCACCTTTACATTTCTCTAAATCTTTTCTTCACCACACACATCAAACAGTCACTGGGTTCTGTGCACATAATACTGCCCAATGTGGTGACTACTGTTACATCATTGATTCATTCTTCTTTCTGTTTATCCAGCTTTATTTTTTTTTGTCATAAGCTTTGTTGAAGGTTCCTTCAGTAAGAGATATTTTCTCCTGTATTTTCAACTGTAGAGTTCCCTATATTTCTCTAATATGCAACAGGATGCAGCAAGATCACAAAAATCATATGGATAACTGAGCTTTTGCTTCTTGTCTCGTAACACGGAATCAAATACAAGTGAGTAGAAACTTTGCCTTTCTTCTTCAACTATTAAAAACAGAAAAAAAGATTAATTAATTTTGTGCAGATTTTAGAATATAATGGTGCTTCATCCATACTTCTATAGTAAGATCAGATTGCACTTTTGATGGACTTTAGAAGCTTTACCTCTTTCCTTTCATTTCATTTAATTTCACTTCTGGGTCTTGCTCTCAGCAATATATACAAATGTTTGCCACGCTACTGTGGAGTGAGGACACAAATAGGGGAGGCCATGTCAACCATTTATTATTACACTGTCAAGATCTATCTCTCACAGGAAATTCTGTTACTTAATTTTTCATGTTAACTGGGTTGACAAAGAAAAAGGAAGAAATAACTCGCGAAATAACTCGCTTAGAGCTGCTCAGTATTCTAGAGCATCCAGAACAGAATTAGAAGGTGTCAAATACATTGTTTTCTCCTAAAATTACTATGCCATTTTTAACTTTTTTCTTTCTAGTTTGGCCCATTAGAAATGTTATGGCTTCTTCATAGCTACAACATTGTTAATGAAGTTGTTCAGCTGCTAAATGGATGTTCATTCTATACTGATATTTCAATAATACTTCCTAGATACCTCCTGATTGCACAAGTATTCAGAGTTGCTGAATAGCTAAAAATAGCTTAGATGCCCACTGGAACCTCCTTTTATCTGCATACTTGTTGTCTTTCTTCTCTGTCTATGAACTGATATTACACGTATTTATTTTTCCTTCCCTCATCTACTCCCAAGAGGTATATTAACTAAATTATAGCTATTGAAGATTTTATACTCTGGATCCTTTTTTATGTTAGAAAATCCTAGATTTTAGAGCCCCTAGATTGCAGGGGTTCATCAAAAACACTAACATTTGTGACACTTTATTGCAATAACACAGTTTTCTTATTGTCAGATATTTTGAAGCCATTGGGTTCAACTGCAATTTTGTGACATCACTACATTTGTAGCACAGAATTTTATATATCATCTCTGACACTAGTTACCTTTGGAAAATCTGGCTGGATCAGTTTGCAAATCTAAAAGATCACTTGTGACTCTATGACAAAAATAATATTAATACTGTCCTTGAAAACATGTCCTGTGTTTTCCTTTTATTATTGTCCCATTTTTGCTAGGAGGGAGTTAATTTTCTTCTTAGTAGCTAGAAAGCGCTGTGTTTTGGTTTCAGTGTGGGATTTGTTATAAGAAGAATGTTGATAAAGTATTAATGTTATTAGTTGCTGCTGAATGCCCAAGTTCATTGTTTTTGGCTGTTCACAGCTGCATTAGGACTGGGAGGGAGAAGCACAGTGAATAGCAAACCCCAAATTTGGCATTTGGGTGTGCCAGTGAGATATTCCATATCATATTACATCATGTCAGTATATTAACCAGGGCTGACTGGAAATCAGGGGTATTCTCTTGGGGATTGCTCAGGCTTGCTCTTCCAGGATTGTGGTTTCAGTTTTGGGACTGTCTCTGCTCAAGGATCACTGGCTGACACAAGCTGGGCACTGGTTGGCAGGTGGTGAGCAATTGCACTGCGCATAATTTGATTGTATATTCTATTACTACTGTTGTTATCATTATTATTTTATTTTAATTAGTAAATAGTTTTTATCTCAACCCATGAGTTTCCTTACCCTTTTCCTTCCAATTCTCTCTGCCAATCCCTGGGGGGTGACAGGGAGAGTGAGAGAGTGTGTTTGGCTACAAGCCAAAGGAATGAAACCACCACAATAATTATTTTTAAGAATCCTTTAATAAAAAAGTTATTTATCACTCCCCACAAACTCTTCCTCACACAATACTGTACTGTAAATTAATGCACTTGTGAAAATATCAATCCAAAGCTGACAGATATCAACATAAGTACTACAGTGGGGTTTGGATTAAGCCCCTTTTTTTAGTATTGGCTAAACTTATTTTATAATTAATGTGCTAAAAACACAAAGGCATGTATAGATGCTGAATAAAAATGGACCTGGTACTGTGAGTCAAATGATGAAGGAATAGAAGCTAATTTTCTTTACTCAATTACTTCCATGTAGCAATAATTATTAGGAATCTGCTCAGTTACACAGTATCAGTGCTGCATGAAAAAACCTTCAGGTCATCCTGTCTAATACTGCTGTTGGTGGGAAGTCATGCTGCATTGCTTCTACCTGTTTCTCCCCGGTGGAACAAAATGTTTTTTCTCATAAGCCTCTTGCCCATGTAAAGCTGGTTGTTTTGTTATTCAATGCAAGTCCGTGCTAGACAAGTAATGTACACCCTGCTAGCAGCAGCAAGGGGCCAGAGGAAGCTCTGTGTCAGTGTATTGCAAACATTAGCTCTGGAACACAGTTTCATTTCCCATTAATTTGTGGTCACCAGATGGTGAACCATCACTTTTGTCAATCTGCACAATGACGGGGGCATTGCTGTTGACTGCCTATCCTTCAGATATTTGACAGAGACAGTCTTTTAAATGCTGTTCATTTTATCTTCTGTCATATTGAAGTTTTCAGCAGTATGGTTTTACTCTCTAAATTCCATTTGTTTCTTTGAAATTCCTCTTTGCTGCTGTTTATTTTAATCTTAACTTTTATGAGCTGCTCATCCTGAATATCATTGCTATGCACGAGTTTAAAGCCAAACAAAACCAACAGGTTTATTTATTGGAACTATTCACATCTGCAAAACAGGAAAACTTTTTTGCTTTGTTCCCAGGGGGAATATAAGCTTTCAGAGAAGGTAACAATAACAGGAGAAAAGATATAAATTAGCAATGCTTTTAAACATAATGGGACAAATAACAAATGTAAAATATTTGACTTTTACAATAAGCAGTTGTAATCCCACTCTATAAAAATGTACTTATTTGCAAAATAAGTACATTTGCAAAATTTTTGTGAAACGTAGTGAGTTCTGAGTTACTACCTACTTCCCACCTGGTAGTAATACTGACTTGAAATCCCTCTTTCATTTTTGGAAGATTACCAGATCTGAAATAGTATTTTACTCTTAAAAAAGTAGATCTCATACCAAAAAGGGAGCAAAAAATCTTTAAATGGACCCAGTATCAAAGTCTTTCTTTTAGAGGATTCGCCTATGAGTACTCACAAGTTGTGGTTAATGTCCCATTAAAAAGGGCAGGCATGACAGCCTCTGAGAAAATCCTAAGAAATCCTTAATTCCAAAACAGATATTTCTGATCCTAAAAATATATATTCCTCAAAAAGTATGGAAATTTAGAAAAGGAAAATGATTACTTTTCAGTGAGTTTGCTCTTTCCTCCCAAATGGCTGATAGTCTCACAAGATGATCTGATTCAACCAGTTCAGGTTTTGTGCCCTACAAACCTATAAGATACAACACATTCTGACTAAGTCTTCTGAGAGTGTCATTGTTCATGGGTGGCAGAGTGGGAAGGTAATGGGAAGATAAAGTCTCATTGCACCTTCTAAACTCTTCCTTGATGCCCCCAAACTCATGGGACATCACTGTACTTCGATAGCAGGAAGTGGCTCTGATTTGGGTAGAATTACTTCAATATAGATATGGACAAGGAACACTTAAATCTAAAATCATTCAGACACTCAAGTAAAAAGAAAACATAAGCTCACACTAGATCTTTAAAGACTGAGAAATCAAGGAAAAAAACCCCATAGTTAAGGTTCTGCTTCATCCTTATTGGCTGGTATGCAGTAACTGAATATTTACATTTCTATGTGTTTAGTTCAATGAAGAAGAGAGCTCCAGCTTCCACCGGATTTTTTTCTCATTAGTCTCTATGCAAGTATAAAAATGTTCTTCAAGAGATCTGAAGCTCAAAAACTTGTTTAAATATGGATGGATAAGATTTTGCATAATATGACTGTAATTTGGATATGACATACAAATATCAGTATAGTTTAAAAATAATAGATCATAATAGAAAAATGTGACATTTTTTTTATTTCCCATGTAATGCACAGTTACACATGCATAGCTTATTCACATGGCAATTAAATAGTCCATGAAAATAATGCAGAAGAATGTGGAAGTCATTTATTTCTAGAGATATAACTCCAAATTAATATCATTTCAGGTAAAGGTGAATTTTCCCTTTTTTTTCCTTAGTTCCCCAAAATCCCAGTTCTTATTTATTCGGATCATAAAGAAATCGATGTTTATAAGACAGCTTTGAAATTATTTTAGTAATTCAAAATTGTATCCAAACAGAGACTGCTAGTATTTCACCATGAATTGGGTACTGCTTGCTGAGGTGGTGGGATGAGTTGAGAAGAGCAGATAAAAGCTAAGCTTTAGTTGTTCTAAAGAATGCTGTTTGTGCCTATTTTGCCTTTGCCTTTGCAGAAAAGCAACATAGAGTGATTTTCAGAAACCTACATTTGTGCTGTTCTTCTTAGTTCAGCAAACTGGTTGTAGCTCAGTAGAAAAATCAGAACTTTTCATTTACCCTTTCGGTTTCTTCACAAAATTAAGGTTGCCAGAAGTCCAGATGTAATTTTAAAAGTTCCCATGTTATTAATTCATCCTGCTACAATAATAAAAAAATCTAGTCTCCTGCTAGGTAGAGAGGAAGCCAGAGGAAAAAGAAAGGAAAGGAAATAACATAAGTTCAGTGTCTATCTACAGAATTCAAATGCCCGTTCCCATGAAGACATTTGACAGGCTGAGCTGTGCAAGGAAAACACAGCACTGCCAGAAGTTTAATTTGGTTACAGTCACAACTATTAGTCATTCTATTTTCAGAAGCAATAAATACACTCATGGTTAAAATTTATATATAAAATATTGGAGTGCTGGCCTAACTCTTTTTCTTACCACCACTTATAGGGGCAGATGGGAAGGATGTGTCAGTATCTAGGAGAAAAGAAACAAATTGGTTTTCATGAGTCACAAAAAGAATGAAAAAATACAAGGACATATTGAAAATAAATATATGAACTTATTGGGGTAAAGGCTCTAGGCTTTGGAGTGTGAGTGCCCTTAGGGGAAAGAGAATTAGGCACACAAAGTTGAAAGTAATATAAAATAGTTTTTATTTTTATAAAACATAAGAGACATTACGCTATTAAAACCTGGTTTCAAAACCAAAAATCACTGCCTCTTCTCCTGCTTCTTATTCTTCCATGAGACAAATTATTTAGTGAAAAAAACAAAACCCAAATCTAACAGTCATAAATATGTAGTGACAGTAGGCTGCATTTCCTTACCTGGAACAGTGGCAATACTAATAATAGGATGGTTCAAACTGAAGAATACCAAGACTCATACTCAGGCAGTTCCATACTACACTCAGGCAGGGTTTGTTTTGTTTTGGAGGTGCTGGGGGTGTCAATTTTATTCCTCCAACACTCTTATTTAATCAAAACTATGAAAAAGAGAATAATCCATTATGAACAGCTTTCATCAGGAAAAATCAAGAGATAAAAGTAGGGTATAGCTTCATCAGAGTTAATGTTAGGACAAAATTTGCTTAGGGACATGGTTTAGTTGGGGACTTGCCAGTGTGAGGTTAATGATTGGACTCGATGATCTTAAAGGGCTTTTCCAATCGAGTCAATTCTGTGATTCTGTGAAAATTACTACCTCTCAATGAAGTCCTGAATATTTATACCACCTTGTAAATGAATTAAACCTTCTCTGTATATGGTAGAATTCACTTTCCTTAACTTGCAACAGAGTCTAGCCTGTCTTACATAGAAATATGTACCTTCATTTATGATTCATCTAACATATTTATATACCTACCTTCGCATGAGTTGAATAAGACCATAAGTTTCAGTGACTGTTGATGAGGTCTGCAAAGGGTATCTGTGTTGAATAACTCAGATACTGATATGTATAGTTAAATCAACTATCCATCATAAGGGTTTAGAATGAGATTGTCAGCTAAGGATTATTTGCTGAATATCCATTGGTCTTTGTGCTTATGTAATTTTCTCCATAACTCCATAAGGAATCTCTTTCCAGTTATTTATGAGGAGTTGATATTGAAGGAACAGACCAGTTGCTGCATTGCCTTGTTCCTTCAGTATGTGAGCAACAAAGAACAACAGCCAGCAATGTACCTTTGTGACAAAGAAGGTAAATGTCATCCTGGGCTGCATTAGGTAAAGCATTGCCAGCAGGTCAAGGGACGTGATCCTTTCCCACTACTCAGCACTGGTGAAGCCACCTCTGGAGTCTTATGTTAGTTTCTGGCCGCCTCAGAACAAGAGACACATGGACATACTGGAGAGAGTTCAATGAAGGGTCACTGTCCTGGTTTTTGCTAGGATAGGGTTAGTTTTCTTCTTGGTAGCTAGAAAGCGCTGTGTTTTGGTTTCAGTGAGGATTGTTATGAGAACAATGTTGATAACTACAAGGACAAGGTGCTTGGGCAGTTTCCAAGAAGAGAGGACTGAAAGAGGGGAGTGGAGAAGAAAAGTGTAGTAGTTAGTAAAACCCAGAAGTGACAGTTGGAGATGCCAACAAGATAGGCCATATCACATTACGTCATGTTTAGTATATTAACTGGGATTGACTGGAAAGGGGGGGTTTCTCTCAGGAATCACTTGGACTCATTTTTCCAGGATTGCAATTTTGGTTTCAGGGTTCCTTGTCACTCCTCCAGGATTGTTATCAGCGGGTGGTGAGCAATTGTACTCTGCATCACTCATATGTATATAGTTGTTATCATTATTACTCGTATTATCCTTATTATTTTAATTTTATTTTACTCCAAATTTTATTTACTCCTACAAGTCTCCTCACCTTTACACCTCCAATTCTCTCCTTGATTCTCTGGGTGGCGGGGAAGGGGACGGGGGGATGTGGTGCTGTGAGTGGCTATGTCTTGTTTGGCTGCCAGCTCAGTTAAACTATTACAGTCACAAAGGTGGTTAAGGACTGGACTATCTCTCCTCTGAGGATGGTTAAGGACTGGACTATCTCTCCTATGAGGAAAGAATGAGAGCTGGGATTGTTTAGCCAAGAGAAAGCTCTTTTCAGTGGTGCCCAGTGGCAGGACCAGAGGCCATGGGCACAAACTGAGACATGGAAAGTTCCATCTGAACCTCAGGGAACACTTTTCTACTGTGAGAGTGGCTGAGCACTGGAACAGGTTACCCAGGGAGGTTGTAAAGTCACTCTTTGAGATAGTCAAAAGCTGTCTGGACACAGTCCTGGGCAACTGGCTCTAGGTGGCCTTGCTTGAGCTGAGAGGTTCAACTAGATGACCTTCAGAGGCCCTTTCCAACTTCAGCCATTTTGTGACTCTCAGATTCTGTGATTCTATGATAGAGGAATAATGTGAAATCAGTTAAATCTTACCCTTAATGATCAGATACCAATTTAAAACTGAATGTATCAAGGAGATGAACAAACTGACTTCACTCAAGAACTGGAGGCAGCAGAACTGTACCAAGGTAGCCTGACTTCTGAACTCCTCCAAAATTTGCAATCAAGATACAATGGCAAGAAAGGGCTGAAAAAGAAGCTTGTCTGTGCAGGTGGACTCAGACTGCATCTGAGCAGATCATTCTAACCTTCTACATCAACTACGAGACAAAATGTGGAAGGTGTTGGAAAATGCCCAGGGATCACAGTGGGGATTGCTTAAAGCTATGACAAGTCGTTAGTTATAGAAAAGGCAGTGAAGGACTTTCAACCCAAAGGGAAGACAAACATTCCTCAGTTCACAGCCTCAGCTTCAGCACTTTTCTGCTTAACCTTTTGTCCTGGTTTTCCAAAGTCATAAAGAAAAACGAGTCACCTTTGGTCATTTTGTATTTGTAAAGGTAACCTGTATTTCCAACTCTTGTCCATAAAATACACACTGCCAGATTTTTAAATATATATTTCCTCAAATGCAGGTTAAATCCTGAGTTAGTAACACACTGTTTGCAAGACTTATACGTATAGAATAAACTAGGCAAAGCTTTGTTTTCCTGTTGTTTGTTGGTTTGTAGATTTAAATACATGGCAAATGAGTTGCTGGAAGTATACAACGTCATAGTCTGTTAAATGGAAATATATCCATTGTTTTGAGGATTTTCATGTTGATCTGAAGCCTACTGAAATAAATCAAAGGGTTTCAAGCTATATACTAGTTTTTCTTCAGGAAAAAATATAAAAAGCCTTTATAAATAGGGCATTGGTTTTTCTTTCACAAGCTAGCTAACACACACAAAAGACTGCATTTGTTGTCATTTAATTACAGCACATCAGGGATAATGTAACATTTTTGAGAACTGTTCCGCAGTTCTGGTCATGTCTCATAAAACTATCTCATAAAAACCAGAAATAATCCTCTCAAATAAATAAAAGAGAAATTACAATGTCTGAGGGACATTGTATGAAAAAAAAAAAAAAAAGGGGTAACAGGGATGGATAATTGATGACATCTGGATGAATGATGGACAATATTTGTAATGTGCAAAACCAGATTTATTAGAAATAAAAGTTGTTTGAGCCTGTATTAAAATGCCAAAATAAGGTTTTTTTCATCTTTACAGGACAGCTGTATATCTGAGGACCTATATCAGTGTTTCATTTCAACCTTGCAGCTCTTGATAGTGAAGATTTCACCTGCTCCTGGCTTCTCAGCAGGGAATAGACTTGGAGAGACTTCCTTGTTGTGCTGGAGCATGAACCACAGTAGGGGCATGGGATGGGACATGGGATAGCTCAGGGCACTGTTTTATGGCCATCAACATTGTCTTTGTACGTGCTGCCCAGGAGGGAGCTGTATGGAGGTGAAGAAGAGAGTGACATCAACAGTGCTTCACCTGCTGCAGAGGACACGTTTAAAGCGAAGGAGACCTTCTCCACTTAATTAATCTTTGGATCTAGCCTTACATGCTTTTGCAATAAAATCGACATATTATTAGTATCTCTAGAAAGGAAAATTCAAAAGAAAACAAAACCAGAGGGGTTATGTGTTTTACTAAATGCTTTCCCTCTCAGTGAGATAGGTGAGCTTGTCTGAAATCTGGTTTAATTTCAAGTTTACTCATATTAAATCACTAAGGAGACTCAGTTAGATTTTTGAATTCATGCCAGTGCTTAAATGAAAAGTGAAAACTGCCAGAATGCCTCTGTGTTACTGTTTGTTTCTAATGGAGAGTGAGGAAAAACCATCTGCTTTTTACTATTTTCAGGCATTGCTTAATAGTGAAAAAGCTTTGTCAGCACACAGATCTTGAAGTATAAGGCATGAGATTGCTGGAGCTATGCCAAGGTAGTCTGCTTTGTGAAAAATCAGGGTCTTCTGCATCAACAAGTTGAACACATGACATCAAATTGTCACAGTATTGGACCTCCTTCAAAACTTACTCATCTTGGCCACTAAGTGTTGTCTGTGACAAGCCAGGAAAAAGTACATCATTCCTAGAGTGGGTGGGTTGTCACCAGATTATTATATGATGTATATTTACTGGAAGAATCTTTTTTGTATATTCTGTGTTCATACTAACTTAGTCAGTAGTTATCGGTTATGTCTGTACTGACACATTAATCAGTTCCATTAACCATTACCTGACCTCAAGGTGAATGACTTGCTCTCAACATGACTATGTTATTAAATTCTCTAGGCCTTCAGGTAGAGTGGTTATACTTAAACTGTATGTTGGGCAGAGTCCCTGGTCTAGCCTAACAACTGAACTGTGCCAGGGAATCCCAATGACCCTGGTCAAACGGGTACCAAGTACAGTTATAGCAATTTACCAGTGTCCATCCTGGGTGGCAGTGCTTGAACCCATGCCCTGGGATTAGGGGAAGAGGAAATGGCCTCAACTTGACTCAGGGGAGGATCAGATTTGATATCAGGAAAAATTTATTCACTGCAAGGGTTATCAGGCACTGGAACAGGCTGCCTAGGGGAGTGGTGGAGTCACCATCCCTGGAGTGATTTAAAAGATGGGTAGACGAGGTGCTCAGAGATATGGTTTAGTAGTGGACAGGTACAATTGGACTCAATAATCTCAAAGGTTTTTTCCAACCAAACAATTCTATGATTCTGTGATTTACTAACAGAGGTCTACCTGTACTGTTTGTTCTCTGGAATTGCTCTTAGTTTTTCATATGACAAATTTCCACATAAATCAAAATTTTTTGTGCTAGTCCCCAAGTCCATGATCTTAATCTCTGGTACCATTCATTGTTATTCCACTATCTATTAACACTTCTTCAGAGTATACAAGCCATCTAGAGTGATTCTCCAGTTCTACACCATATTGAGAACACCTCTGAAAAATGCTCCTTCAGTAACTGCCCTTAGTGCATATCTATTTTGTGTGGCAAAACATTTAGTGAAAAAGTTAATTACTGATTGCTCCAAGGGTGATCCACTTCTAATATGACTCCTGTTACTAATTCTCCTTTCAGAATAACTGATTTCAATCATGCCTTTACTTTGTTCATCGACTGCCTGTAATTCACCCAAGCAACAGCTGTTCCTGAGCTGACTTGGTGAGAATCTGCCCATGTCATTTTTCCTAATATGAAGGATCACCCATGAGTTTTCTTCATTCCAATCACGATGCTTTTGAGTCATACACTGTGCCTTTGCCATTGGCAGTTTTCTGCTCCAAGGACCTGTTCTGATGGTAGAATTAATGCTTCTTTTTTACAATAATCCCTCTCCAAACAAGGTGAGTGCACATATTTCCCCCTACAGACACATTTTCCTCAGCACATCCCATTTTCTCTTCACTTTCAATTCATTTAATCTATTACCCTTGTTACTGTATGGGTCTCAGATCATTGTGTGCTCCATGATATTATATGTTATCATCTTCTCAGTTCACACATATTTTTGTAGAAGATGTCATGGTAGAAAGGGAAAATACAGGTAGAGTTAATGACAATTCCATGATTTCCAAAAAATTTTCAGAGATAGAGGTAAAAAACGAGATGGAAAGAGATGCTCTCCTAACACTTTGAAAACCACTCAATGTCAGTTAAATAGTTAAGCTATTTTTCTGAAGCACATGTTAGTTTTATTTGAGAAGTGTTTTGAAGCTTGGGGTGGGTGGAGTGGATGCTTTATGAACTGTTCTGATAGCAGGTCAGAATTTAGTTTATCTAACTTCAATCATCTAAAAGTTAGTCATCTAGTCTAACCTACTCATTAAGGTCCTTCATAATCAGTGGAAAGACAGAGGCATCTTTAAAATATGACTCATTGCTCTTTAAACAGTTATTTTATTATGGGCTGACTCTGAAGAAATTTGTTACTCCCTTGGACTTCAAAGGGAATTTACATGACTGGCCTAATTTTCAATGGCTAAAATCAGTTGGGTTTAATCCTATTTTCCATATGAGTTCCATGGTTGCTTTCAGTCATGGGAAACTGATTTTAGAGATTAGCTTATTTCTTCCAGCCCTTATTATCTAACTTGGTTAGATAATAACAGCAGCTAGAACAAGTCCAGAGGAGGGCCACCAGGATGATCCGAGGGCTGGAGCACCTCTCCTATGAGGACAGGCTGAGAGAGTTGGGGCTGTTCAGCCTGGAAAAGAGAAGGCTCCGGGGAGATCTTATAGCAGCCTTCCAATAACTGATGGGGGCCTACAAGAAAGCTGGGGAAGGACTTTTCATAAGGGCAGTTAGTGACAGACCAAGGGGAAATGGGTTTAAACTGAAAGAGGGGAGGTTTAGATTAGATATTAGGAAGAAGTTTTTCACTGTGAGGGTGGTCAGACACTGGAACAGGTTGCCCAAGGAAGTTGTAGATGCCCCCTCCCTAGAAGTGTTGAAGGCCAGGTTGGATGAGGTTTTGAGCAACCTGGTCTAGTGGAAGGTGTCCCTGCTGATGGCAGGGGGGTTGGAACTGGATGATCTTTAAGGTCCCTTCCAATCCAAACCATTCAATGTTTCTATGTTTCTATGATTGGTTAAGTATTTCCGTAAACCCTGCAAGTTTTCCATCAAGCATGTATAAGCTTAAGATATGTTTAAAATTTTTGACGCATCAGAGTGCTGAAGCTAATGGAAGCCATATTTAAAATGGGAAACATCAGGAGTTTATATTCCTTAATGTACATATCTTAAATTTTCTGCAAAAAGATGTGACTAATATTGTCCATAAAGTGATAGTTGATAGTTTGTTACTGATAATGTACAAAGACAGTAGCTTTGTCACTAAGTGAAAATGTGTTTTTAATGTGAAACTACATTATTCCCTAAGGCCTAGTTATGTTCAATTAATGACATAATGGAAGAAGTTCAGTGACAGAGTCACTAACTTCACATAGTCCTTGTGTAACAGCCCATCACAGGAGTAGGAGTTTGACCATTGACTTTACACTTCAGTTCAGCATCTGCTGGTCTGGTTTTCTGTTCTGGTGAGATTGTGCTTTGACTGAAACATTCAGATTAGTCATCCTTCCAGCATAAAGATGCCTTGACAGGCAGTCAGACTGATAGAATATATAAAGAAGTAGAGGGAGTAAGGAAAACAATTTTTTTTGCCAAAGTGTATCATCAGCAAAGCTCAGAAATTTCTTCAGACTATCAAGAAAGAAAACTTACAAAAGGCTGACAATAGATACTCTCCCTCAAATCAATATAAAAATATCTGAGATAGTACTTTTATGGGAAAAAAACAGACAAACAAAAAACCCAAAACAAAACCAAAAAAAAACAAACAAGCAAAAAAAATTCCTAACAAACCCAGGTACCTGAAGTAGCAAAGATATCTCTCTAGGTAAATTATCTGGACATTTTCCTTCAATTTCTAAGCCCCCTATCAATGCTAATCTATTTAACCACCACTTTATTATCATTTTCCCTACTGTAAAGATGGGCAACTAGGAGACAAAAAAGAGTCATGCCATGATCAACATTATACAAGAAATCTGTGGCAGATTAGCAAATTAATCAAGGTCCCTTGACTTCTAGGCTAACATCATTTTTCAAAATACCAATCAACTCCCATGTGAGAAATGAAAAAATAAACAAAAAAAACCCCACCTCAATATATATTTTTTTTTTCAATATAACAGGATCTGAGTTGTGAAGAATATTTTTCAATGCTAGTTAAAGAAAAAATACTAATACATTTTACACAACTTCAGAGCTGAGTGTCTTGAAGTGAACAGCCATTTTGGAGAGCTGGCACAACTGATGTAATCAGTCAGAAGTTGTGTGCTGTGTTTTCACTAGCTTTGTACACATGCAGGCACATTTTTTTTTGCCAACAGCTTTATGTGACTGACAGCTTCTCTGTCAGCAATATGCTGCTTTGTGCATGCAACTTGGCAAACAGATAGCTCCTTTTACCAGAAACAGGGTGTGAGGTGATAAAATTTCTGTATAAAGATGTCTCCTTCTAAAGGGGGCTCTGGTGAATGCAAATACCTTCAGCAATAAATATTTTAGGGCATATTTTTACTGCTGAGTCTGTTCAAATCCAGCATTCTCTTAACCATACACACCATAGATAAAATACTGTAGAATAGGCTGGGGAAGAAAAACATTATGAATCTCCTCCTTGCTTTGACACTCAGTTTTGGATTTAAAGGCAAGATTTCTACCAGGGGAGATATATCTGACCAAGTGAGACTACCCAGCTGGAGATAGTGTGAAAGGGTGCTGTAGAGATGACTCCACCAGTTACTCCTCAAGCTTTCAAATAAGAATGGGTGGAGGTGTAACAGGCACAATGTTGGCATGGACAGGAAATATGTTGTAACACATATATGGGTCTGAGTGAAACCATGGGTCTCTTCAGCTTTATGGAACAAACCTAGGAAAAGAGTGTTGCAAAAATAATTTAAGCCTATTGAAATTTTTATTCTGTGATCTGCATTGGCTGCGCCGTGGACGTCAGAACTGTGCTGTTGCTCTAAAAGGGATCAGAGAGAGGGGCAGCTGGTTAATGTGAGTGGATGAGTTTCCATGTACTGGTCAGGTCATTCTCTGAACAGTAAAACAAAAATAAATGCAGAAACAAACATCTTCTTTTCACAAGAGTGATGAACAGAGAGTGCGTAAAACAAGCTCAGTATCCCTTGCTTCAGGACACTGACAACTGCTTGATGTCTTTTGCCTATGTTCAATGACTCTGCCACCATATAAATCCCAAACATGGACTTTTACCAGTGTCTTACAATCAGACACATGTAGAGGTGGAAGGATCTGCCCAGACGAGTGAGCAGATACATGCCTGGAGGTATTTAAAAGATGTGTAGACAAGGTGCTTAGGGACATAGTTTAGTGGTGAACTTGGCAATGTTAGGTCAATGGTTAGACTTGATCACCTCAAAGGTCTTTTCAAATCAAAATGATTATATGATTCTATGATCTAGCCCATCTCCAAATGCTGAACAGGATCAAACACCCTGACGTTATTCTTGACAGATGCATGTCTGACACGTTCTTAAAAATCTCCATTAATAGGCATTTCTCCACCATTCTAGGTCCCAAGTGTTAAGGACCAGACACATTTCACATAACTTTATATGTGCAGCATAGACATTGACAGTGCAGCCAGTCATTCTGAGTTCTTTTTATAGTCTGTGAGAGGAAGAGAGGTGTGGAGGGCATGATTCATCTAACTTGCTTCAGATGTCTGCTCTGGTGTGAGAGTAATCATATTCTTTCTGCATCTCCCTGTTGAATAGAAGATGTTTCTAGATGATCAGCTAAAATGGAGACAAATGTATTTGTTAGTTGACTGCCACCTTCATCATCCACATAGCTAAACAACTTTTCTCAATACCTATTCTACATCTCCCAAAACCAGACACTCTAACCCAAAGGGGTTCGTGGTACTCGTGTGTTAATACTTACCTAAAATATATCTCAAAATTAGATTTTCCTTTTTTAAAATTATTCTTATTTTTATTTATTTATTTTTAAACTGTAAATGCATCATGTTTCCAATTCATATGCAGACTGGAACTCACTGTCACCTCCAGGTCTTCTTGTGTTTTACTTGCAATTGATCACTTACTTGTTATTCAAATTGTGTATTCAATTTTCTTTTAAAATTATCCTTATTTATTTCATTTTTTAAAAAATAAGGATTTCTGTATCGTGTTTTATTTCTATTTGACATGGTAGTAATTTTAATTTTAATAAGACCCAGACTCATTTATTCTTATAATCCAACTGCTATGTATGTATATACACCTATCTAAATACACAGATCCCCGTGCATGAAGATTCAGAAGCACAGCTCTACTTTACATATAAATGTACATAAAATCCATTTGTGTATATGCAAAGAAATGTAGATTAACAACTAAACTGTAAATTTATTTATATTTCTTTCTGAATTTATTCAATTCAAAGCTTGAAAATTAAACTGGTATATAAGACATCACATATAATGAGTTATAACTTGAATTAATAAA
>NW_010294654.1:0-30417 GCF_000700745.2 Antrostomus carolinensis
CCCCTCATCCCGCCGCGGGGACATTACCGGGCCCCGCTCCCCTTCTTCACCCACCATCACCGGCTTCAGAGACCCAAACCGAGCGCAGATTTCTTATAAATTAACCTAGAATTGGTGCAGATCACCCAGTTGGGGCTGGGTTATGCCCCTGGCAAGGGCCGCCTGGGCCAGCCGCTCCTCAGCATCGGGGAGGGCTTGTTCTGGGGGAGGCAGCCCTGGACCCGGCACTCCCAGGGCTCTGCGTTGCCTCACGATTCGAGCAGAGAGACAAAAACACGCAATAAACTGAGGTAAGAGTCCACATATTCCACCATGCTTCAAGTAATTCACTAGAGTGGAGACCACAGCCCAAGAAACTAGTGCCCTAGCCAGCTCACTGCTGATATCTTGTAATAAATAACAAGTCAAGTCACTTCATTTACCCTAAACCAAATATTTCTTGTAGTAAAAAACAGCAAGAAATTACCTGTTGCTACTGGGCAGAGCCTCAGGAGTTCCTAACTTCTCCTTCCTTCTCAAATAAATGAGAACTTCAGCTGCTACAACTCCACCAGCTTTTTATATTGCCTGCTTGATTTTCCTTCCTGCTTTCCACCTTGCTAACTCCACTCAAGCTGATTGCTTATGGGCAGCTGGGAAGTATCAAGTTAATCAATCCATCAGGGGGGTGTGGAGGGTAGTTCACAAACCAAATAGGGCCTCCTATTTCATAGATCTGCTTTTCTTCCTTTGCCTAGTCATTCTTATGTATTCTGTAGTAATTAACAGTTTTCAGACTCAGAGATACCTGGCTTTCCATGCCTGTTGTAAAGGCTTCTGGAAATATAACCAAGAAACTATTCACACACCTGTGACTGGAAAACAGTACCACAGCAGGTAAAACAGCTCATCAAACATTAACAAGCTAAAACCACAACAGCTGTGTCACACAGGGCTTTGATCTCTTGTCCTGGAGGTTAAACTGCAAAAGGTTCAGCCACCTTCTTTAAACAGTTGGGTTTGAGGGGTTTTTTTGAGTTAGTTGAGGCTGATTTCCCCTATAATCTCTGGGTGAACTCTTGTGCTACATAAGAAGCACGTCGGCTTTGTAACATGCCAGGATTGTACCCGTAGTTTCAGTGCAGCGTGTGAGCAGCGGCGTACTCATGATCTAGTTTATAAGTTGTTAGTGAGGTGTCAGTAGCCTGGCAGCCAGTTTTCTAGTTGGCCATTTGTTTGTAAAAGGAAGTTTAATTGCAGTCACAAAAGGCCACGAGCATTGTGTGATTATTGATGCAAGGCAGCAGCGTAACGTGTTAGCCACTGTCCTAGTTCTTCCTCAGTGTGCTTCACCAAACACATTTCGTAATAATCATTTCCTGCCTCAACACTTGTAGCTTCTTGGGTTGTGAAGCCTTTTCTCTTATCTCTGCCCCTTCCTGATTTCAAACAGGTTTGGGGAGAAAAGGAAGATGATACTGTATGATGTGAACTGTTTGACTGCAGGCTCAGTGAATCTTGACTCTAGACAAGAGAATATGATGATGGTTGGCAGCTAAGGCAGAGAGCCCTGAGAGGATGGGGCTGGTGGGTGTATGGGAAATGGTTTTTTGGCTACAGCTCTAGGTGCTCTGGTGGGTACCATGCCTTGATGTACACATCCAGGATAAAGGGCAGCTGGCAAATAACTTAGAAATTATTTTTTTTACTCCCTGTTAACACTTTCCAGGAAGGACTGGACTAAAAACTGCTCTGGAGACCATTGAACTATTGTTTTTAATCAGGTCCATCAGAGAAGACATTAGTGCATCTCCTTGCTAAGGGCCTGTTCTCTGTTCTTAATAATGTAAAGCACCAGTTAACATTTTTATTACATATCTATCAACACTTTGCTGTGCTCCTAAGAACTGCACTGATTTGCCATGTTTTTTCTTTTGTGTTCTGCTTTTTGGATATTCCCAAGATGACCTTGCATAAATGAACCACTTCTTAAGTACACCCGTGTCTGCAAAGCAGAGTCCTTCTGCGCTGTTTTGAGGCTTCTTATGAGGTTTGGTGGTTGTTCTGAAGCAAAAGTAAATCAAAACAGGGCATATCAGGTTGGTGGTTTGTTTTTGATTATGCAAAATTGGAACTAAATTATCAACCTGTTATCCATAAAGCCCAGAAGACAGTTGGACTTTCTGGTGTTTGATGGAAACTGGGGTTAAACCTTGGTAGAATTTTGTTGGTCATCTTCATATATTGGATCAAAGGAAGCAGGGAAGAAGCTGTCTTAAAACAGGATTAAGGGATTGCCAGGCAGAGTTATTTCCAAAATGAGATTTTCTTCTCACTTTGCTTTTCATGATCTCCAAAACACCTTTTCTGCCCTTTTTCTGTTGCATTTTTCCAAGAAAGAGCAGTCCTCATTCACTGACAGGGATTTGGTTGTAAAAGCAGATGAAAGCTGGTGCCAGCTGCACCCATTTCACCCATTTTTCTGAAATATCTGTGTGACAGGTAACACAAAACAATAATACTTGTCAGTTTTTGCTACAAAGAACTTTTGAAATACTGAAAGGATCTAGAAATTTTATTTGCTGTTGTCTAAGAAAAATTTGTATGAATTTCTGCAAAAGGAAGCCTGTGGTGGTTTTAAACCAGCTAAACCAGTTAGATGTGTGGTTTCTGAGTTCTTTTTTCCCCATTAAATTAACTTTCTGCTAAAAAGTACAGTAGGCTTTGGTTTGTAACAGAGTGTCTAACTTGAACTTTCCCATGTTTTTTCCCAACCTTGTCTGATTTGTGCTAATTAGCATGGGCATCTGAGTAGTTTTGCATGAGGTTCCTGTGACTCCTTTCATGGAATTGGTGAATGGAGAGGCAGAGAGCACTGAGGTTTTTCTACACTATGTTGTCTATCAGTTTCCTCTCTACCACATTCCTTCTCAGTGGTGCAGCTGTAACCAGACTGAACAGCAAACAGCTGCTTGTGCCAAAGCTGCTGCTTGGCTGCAGTTTGCTCTGCAGCTGCCTCCTGCCCCTTCCCCACTTCTCTCCCCTCTGTCTCTTCCTTCTCCCTGCCAGCTGCTCTCTTTTTAATGTTCAGAGTTTTCTTGGTACAACACAGGCCAAGAGCTAGACTGGTTCTGTTAGCTCCATTAAACTGGAGAAGATCTTGTCACTGCATGTGCTTACCTAATCTTGTGGTCAGCAGCACCAGTGTCTAATTACCTGCAGAGACTCATTAGGTTCTGTATTAGACAAGTTAGTTTTGCTCAGCCACACGTACAAACTTGTATGTATTTCTATGCCTGCAGACTGTTTGTACTCAAGTCTCTCCCCAAACCCCCCTGCTCTCAGGGCTACAAACTTTGCATTTACAGAAGGCAATTTTCTTGTCTCCTTTAATTAACAGGCCCTTTTGTTTTCCGAGTGAGGTTAACTGCCCTTCTCTGCACAGAGAGCACCATGTGATTTTTGTTCGTCCTCTGGGTGAGTAACCAAAATTACATCCAGGATTGGTGGTGAAACTTCACATGTATCTTGATTTCTCCTGGAATTCTGCCTTCTTTTTTTTTTCCAGCTTCAGTACCACTGCTCATGAAGAGCCATGGATTTGCTGGTATCATAATACCTCTCATCTGAACGCTGCCTAGTTGTAGTTAGAGTGGGAGTCTTGGTTTTGTTTCTCTTCTGTATCACTGAAATGTTTTCCTCCCTTGTGTCAGTGGAAGAACAAGGACAATCCCTTCTTTCTGGGGCACTGTCTCCCAAGGTACCTGACAGGGGGAGGAGACCATGTACTCCAATATCTAGGTTGGCTTGTCAGCCTGGATTCCTGGGATTTTATGTCATGACAGGGGAAAGCAGAGCAATGTCCCTTCATGTCCTGCCACTCTCTGATATCTTCCATTTCTTTTTGCTCCAAAATTATGTGAGGTATTTGACATCTGCTGAACATCAGTTCTCTGTGTGACTTGAGCAATTTTACACTTAATTCAGTTTTAGCTTTAGCTAGAACGCCTGAATCAAAATTGTTTTGTTTTAGGATGTTACTGTTACCTGGTAGATGTTTGTGCACTGACCTCCCATCCTGGCTTGCTTTTCCAAGTTTGATAGTGAGGAATAGCTAGGAGGGGATCCTTGGTCCCATGCCTGACAACCAGCACTGAGGACCAGAACACCAGCTCTAGGAACAGCAGACATCATCAGTATTTCTAAATATTTAACTTGGAACAAGAGGATTGCTGAGCTGCTCTCAGCAAACAATGGTGAGCTATAAACAATGTGTGGTTTGTTTTGTTGGGTTTTTTATTATTCAGACAGTTACTCCTTCATGGAAAGTGTCAAGCAGCTGTCCACAAGGAATAACAGATTCTGTTATGAATGAGGCACTTCCTTTAGTTTCCTCAGAGTCAGTCACTTTCCCTGGTGGTCACTTACACTCTTAGTGTAATTAAAATACTAGGGACTGCAGTGAGGCTGGAAGGCTTTAATTGCCAAGATGAAAAGGGAGCACATGCTATTGAGGATTTGATGGACATGGCACTGTGGTGTTCTAGAGAAGACAGTGTAAGTCTGCAGCATTCACCCAGTACTGAACTAACCTCAGGGAGCTGGATGTTACTGTTGCATTACCTGTAAACAGCTCTTCTGCCTTAGTTTGTAGATTCTTTAGTACATAATTAAGACAGCATCATGCACGCTAATGTGAATGCTGATTAATCCTCCTAGGTAGTGGTTTTTAAAATAGTGAACTTCTGTATAATTAAAGATGTGAAAATACAACTTCAACTTCTTGCCCTTTTCATACGCTCTCCCTTTCAGGCTGTGCAATGACAAAACTATTTACCCTTCCACTTCAACCTGGAAGAAGGAGTAGGTTTGGAGTTGAAATACACTGACTTTCATGACTTCTGTGTGACCTTCAGGTTTCCAGAGCTTAGTACCTTGATTCAAGCTTCACTAAAACTCATTTCTGTTCCCTTTAAAATCTGAGAACAGTTAAAGCCCGTAGCCAAGCGTTCAAGATCAGCCCAAACCAGTATTTGGTGCAAGTGAAACATCTGTTTTCTCCTTCTGTCTGGGTCACGATAGATTGTATCACACACTTCAATACATTAGCTTAATATTGTGTTTTACATCTCTAAGGTTACTTCTCTTTGTGTTTAACTCCAGTAGTGCACTGTGTCGATGAGACTGGCTCTTTACAGAAGTGTGGTAGTGGCTCTTAACTTACCTTAAACCTCTGATTGTGACAACCCAGGTTTTCACAAGCATTTAATAAATGCAATAAATAAATTATTAAATTTTAATTTTATTTCATTTTAATTTTATTAAATAAATTTAATAAAAAGCATTTATTTGCTTTTTCAAATAAATGATATAATTTATAGCAGTGCTATTTCACAAGCCAGATACAATTAACAGCCAACTGGATATATACAGTGACCTGGCCCTCCTTCAAAGTTAAGCTTTACAGCTACAACTGGTACTTTCCATAGTAGATGATGATTTATTTGAAGACTATAAGATGCTGTAATTAAGGCAAGTGAAGGATTTGTGGATAGATATCTAAAAAAAAAAGATTGGATGATTGAGATGTATCACAGAAACAAGATGCTCCTGAATTGGTGACTTGGGGGAACAATAAAAATCTTACCTAAGATATTATTATCTGTCACAAAGTCTCATCAAAATGAAACTGAAGTATGTCAGACCATTGCTATCTGAGTATTTCCTTAAGGTTATATTCAACATTTTGATTTCTAACATGTCACAGAAACTTCTTTTTACCTGAGGAGCAGTAACTGACTCGCTCTTGTGTTCCCACATATTTGACATTGCCATACTGGGAGCTCCCTTGTACATGTGATTCTCCTGTCTGTGGCTGTGGGCCCGAGTAATGGCCTTGCTCTCCTCTGGTGTGATTTCTAGTTTCTTCCCCTGCAATATCAACTGTGTACTTAGTATGTACTAAATATATACATCCAAATAGGTGCTTAACTTATTTTCTTACAGGTGAGAGCTCAGAGCATCTCCAGGAGCTTCATTTGATATAGGCATCAGATACAGATGAAGAGCAGTGCTTAAAATCAATTATGTTTGGCTTTTGTGTTGCTACTTCAATTTATTTAAAACATTAAAAAACATTAAAAAACCCATTAAAACATTAAAAAAAGAGTTAAGTTTTAGCAGAAAAAGGTATTCCTTGCTATAAACTATATAAATATCCTGTGGTCTGTAATATCTTTGAGCTCGTTTGTGGTTTTGGAAGAAATAAGATCTTTCTCTTAGATATCTTTTAAAGGAAGAAGACTTACCTTGCTTACAGCACCTTTAGTTGAATATTCCAGGCATGTCTGATCTCGCTTTAACCTGCCTGGCCCAGTGCAGCCAACAGCCTTGTCACTGCACAGGACATGGAGCTGGTGACAACCCTCTGACCTACAGCAGAGATGAGTACAATCATTTCAGGTCACTTCCCGCTCTTTCTCCAGGATGTAGAGTTGTAAATTTAGTAAGAGGCATAGACACTTTCCAGGTATTCCAGAAAAACAAAATCATTTCTGCTCCCAAACATGACTTACATTTTTATTGTAGAAGAATTTGTTGTTACTTCAGTCAGTCCACTGCCTCCAACACCAGAGCCCGTGGGCAGAATTCACTGAACCGTAGCAGTCATCATCTCTTAGCACAGAGTGAAGAATGAATGCATAATAAATTAACCAAAACCCAGGGAAACCAAAGCTAGCCAGTGTAAGAGAGGAACGTGCTACTAAATATGCTCTCCAGAGATTTTTGTCTTAAAACCTTACAAATCCATTTGCTTCCCTTGCCAAAATAGAACAGAACTCTAGCTTGGAAGCTGAATCAGTAACTCCATGCTTCCAAACCGTATTTAATTTTTTTTCTTGTGAGCTTCATTATCTTTCACAAAGCACGTGGATGCACAGCCTAAATCTCACTGAGTTGGCTTTCGTGGCTTTTAAACACACAGTGCTGAAACTTAAAATATGCTACCAAACCAAAAAAAAAAACCCCAAACCTGCTCTTCCCCTAGTGCTTAACTTTTTTCTTTTGCAAATAAAAAGGTGGATTTCAAGCTTACCCTAACTGAAGCTCACAGCAGTAGGAAGAGTGAAATATTTGAGTGACAGGAGTAGAAAAAGCCTTCTCCCCATTGTCTGTGATATCCCTGATTTGTCTTTGTGGTGGTTTCACCCACAGGTAGGACCATGTGGTCCTGCACTCACTCCTCCCACACACTGAGATGGAATCACAACAAAGGGATCATGGATTAAAAATGAGGACAGGGAGGGCTCCCCTACCAGTGATGGCCACAGGCAAAACAGACTCAAGGAAGAAAAATCAATTTGTTCAGGTCAATGGCCACTCCTCATGGTTCTCTCTTCCTTCTTCTTTTCCAAACAGTCCTTCCCCTCATAAACATGGATTCACAGAGGTGTTTCCCTATTGCTAAATGGCTCAGCCTGGGCTGGGTCCACCTTGGAGCCAGGGGAGCTTCATGAAGCTTCTCAGAGGGGCCATCACTATAGCCCTTTCCCCCTCTACCAAAAACAGCCCCCACCCCTCCACCAAACCCAAGACAGTCTTTCAGCCCTGGAAAACCTGTGATGTCAGTACAGCCAAGGTTCCTCTAGTCCAAGCTGTATAAATCTTACACACCTTAAATACCTTCAGCTGAGCTGGGTAAACATAGTCCAAAATAAAAGCTGGCAAGCAGGAGCCAACTTCTGCGTAACACTCACTGTCACGCTTTAAATATTAAGTTGATAATGGATTAATGAGGTTGCTAGATTAAAAGGAAGTAATTTTTGTGTCAAGATTTTTCTGTAAGTGTAAATTCTCCTTCTCTACTTGTGTAGCAGCTTTTTATATTTTGCTTACCTTTGCATAAATGCACAAAACACTGATGGGTCAGACCTGCTGCCTGTCTGTGGCAGCAGCCATGAGAGATGCTGTTTCGGGACCACAGCTGTCTGTGGGCCGTGTCCCTTCTGTTCTTCTGCCACCCACAGCAGCTGTTGGAAGATACATCCTCACTTTTTCTTTTTCATGTCTTTTTCAAGAAGTGTGGGCAACAATTTCACAATCAATGCCTTCTCCTAAAGGTACCTGCATAGGATTCTTTTTTCCCCTCCTTCTCCTCCCACTTTCCCCAAGTAAGATTATAGGTAGTATTTATAAGATGTAATTAAAGTACTGGCAGTACCTAATGTCTCATCTGCTTTTTTTGTGTTTTATTTGTTGGGGTTTTTTTTTTCAACAGGAAGATGAGCAGAACTTAACTGCATTTTAGGACTTGACTCCTGATGGGCTGGATTTTGTCTTGGCAGGAGTTTTTCAAGATTCACGCGCTGAAAGAAGAAACAGCCAATGGCTTCAGAATCCATGGTGCCAGAGCAGGCAAAACAACATCTGATAAAGGGAAAAAGGCGGCAGCAACAGCAGCAGACTAAGTCATCCAGCGGTGATGGTGAAGATGACATCTTTGTATTTGAAGCAAACGAGGCTTGGAAAGATTTTCACAGCTCTCTCCTTCACTTCTTTGAAGCTGGAGAGCTGTGCGACGTTACACTGAAGGTGATGTTCTCACACATCCGTTGCATTTAGAATCACAGAATTGTAGTGGTTGGAAAAAAACCTTTTAAGATCACTGAGTCCAACCATAAACCCAACGCTGCCAATTCCACCACTAAACCATGACCCTGAGCACATTGTCTGCGCGTCTTTTAAATACCTCTGGGGAAGGTGACTCCACCACCTCCCTGGGCAGCCTGTTCCAATGCTTGACAACCCTTGTGGTGAAGAAGTTTTTCCTCATATCCAATCTAAACCTCCCCTGGTGCAACTTGAGGCCATTTAACAGTCTGAAAATTAAAGTTATGAATAAGGGTGCTGGAGGTGGCTGTGAATTTGGGCCGGGGTATGGAAGCCATAGAATACCTGTTGGATCTGAGGTCCCTCTAGATATGCTCAGGGTTTTTTTTTCTTATTTAGGAAGTTCACAACTGAAATGCAAACACTTAAAATAGTGACACTTCAAGAGAGGAAGTACTTGACTTTGACCCCACCCAACTTGCCTTCTAAGCAAGTTCCCACCGTTGATCATTATATTACTGTGCAGTTTCAGCTCCTTGTAGCCTCTTTGTTCTCGCACGCTTTCATCCCAAATTTCACCTCTGTTTTTGCATTCTGTGTGTTGCTCTGCTAGATTTTTCTGGGCAAACAGGATTTCTGGAACAAATCTGAATTCCAGCATTCTCAAAGATAGAAAAGAAAACCAAAACAACCCAGACAATTACGTTCTACAGCTGTTCTAAGAGTGAAAGAGGAGGAGGAGGAAACCAGTTTTATGATTCATGCATAGCATTGCTTTAATGCATCCTTTTAAACTCAGCGGTATATTACTTACATCCTTATCACAATAAGTTTATATTTAACATCTGTAACCAGTTGCCAACACCTACAAGTGTTAAGCATTGCTTAGCTAGACATCTTAGTAGTGCAAGGGAGTTATTTCAGAGAAAGAGATGAAGCATAGTTCCTATACCAAGAACAAATGACAGATGCCTTTAGGAGAAATTGTTTGCCTGCTGCTTTTACTGTTAGATACTAACATCCACTATTAGATACTAACCTTATTATTAATATTAGATATTAACATCCACTGTTAGATACTAACCTTATTATTACTGTTAAATATTAACATCCACTGTTAGATACTAACCTTATTATTAATATTAGATATTAACATCCACTATTAGATACTAACCTTATTAATATTAGATATTAACATCCACTATTAGATATTAACCTTATTATTAATATTAGATATTAACATCCACTATTAGATAATAACATAGTTACTATTAGATATTAACCTTGATAGATGTGTGTCCCTGGTGCCCCCCTGGTAGGCACCTCATCTTTCCAAAATGCTTGGGAGACAATGGAAATCTCTGAGAGGAAGAGGATCACTCTCCCTTCTGCCCAGCAGACGACAGGAGTAGAAGACAACAGCAAGAACATTTTTCTGTTGTGCTTCACAGCAGATGTTAAGTTGCCTGTCACCAGGCACTAGATGCAGCAGCAGATAGGTCCAGTGGCTCACAACAGTCGAGTTAATGCTCACAGGACACTGAATGACAAGACTGAAGCTGCTCTGGACAGCACGAGAGCCACGAAACAACTTGCCGAGAACTCATCATCAGGTCTTTTTACATCTGTGATTTTGAAAGGTGTTTTAGGGAAGAAGGTTAATGTCAGAACTCTTTAACAATCCTCCTCTTCCCTTTTCTCATACATAGTTAAATGTATACTCCTGCTAGGGAGACTTGGCTTGCAAAATACACTTCACTGTGTCTGCAGTTACCTTTCTCTCAGTGAGGGGCCGGCATTAATGTTCATTTGTATTCTTTGTGTGGAGCTACTTTGGTAATTTAATAATATTACATTACACAACTTAGCTTCCAGTCCTCAGGTGGAGAACATACTCTTGGAGGCTAGACCAACCTCTGTACATCTTACCGTGAGGCTTCCTAAGTCAGTGATTTTCAAGTAACTAGTAACTAATCTTGATCTAGAATTTCCTGGAGGGCTTGATTTTTCTCTCTGCAGTGCTCAGGCATTTCTCATGTTTTAAGAAGAATTACTTCTGTACTGAGCTTTCTGCTTTTGTGCGTGACCTCTGATGGTGAGCTGGTGTCAAATTGACATTAGCTGGTGTCAAACCAATTACTGACTTAACTGCTGGCTCTCAAAAGATGATTGTGTATCTGGGCTAATTAATAACTGGAGGGGAATCCTGATTTCAAAATACCAAGAACATGCTAGATATTTAAAATAAAGCAGATAAAGGTAAAATAGTGAAGGTACTTGATTCTAAAGAAAGATCTAGTTAGAGAGTGGGACAATGGGCAGAATCACAGAATAGAATCATGGGATTGTTTTGGTTGGAAAAGACCTTTGAGATCATTGAGTCCAACCATTAACCCAACACTGAACCATGTCCCCGAGCACCACATCTACACATCTTTTAAATACCTCCAGGGATGGGGACTCCACCACCTCCCTGGGTAGCCTGTTCCAGAGCTTTACAACCCTTGGGGTGAAGAAATTGTTCCTAATTTCCAACTTAAACCTCCCTGGCACAACTTGAGGCTGTTTCCTCTTGTCCTGTTGCTTGTTACTTGGGAGAAGAGATCGAGACCCACCTCACTACACCCTCCTTTCAAGTAGTTGTAGAGAGCGAGAAGGTCTCCCCTCAGCCTCCTTTTCTCCAGACTAAACTGTGTTGATAATACACACTTGTAAAAAGGGTAGAGCAAGTGTGTATTGAATCAGAGCTAGAAAAACCTCCAGATTATCCTTTCTAATTTAATATCCTTTTCTTTAACATTGCAAGACAGCTCACTCTTAACGAGTCTGTCAGGGAAACTGGTTGTTTAACTTGGCCGTCCCTTTACGTTAGTGCAGACCCAGAATGACAGAGGCTGTGAGAAAGCACTCCTGGAACGCAAAGAAGTAACGGATTGTTCACTTACCTTCAATATTTACATTCTCTTTTAATGTAATTCAGTTCTAGACTTTTGTGAGTGAAAAGCTTATTTTGTGCTTTCTGATCAGAATTTTGAAAAATACTTCATCTTTATGGGGAATACTAAATTTTTTCTGCTAAAAAGCTTGACATGATTGGTAACTTCTAATAATAGCTGCTATTACTGCAGTTTTACATGAATTTGATTCTATAAGCAGCATTATCAGTTCCTCAACAGTAGTAAAAGTACTGAGGTTTAAATTAATTAGTCTAAAAATGTCACTTTACAATTCTCCTCTCCTTAAAGTCTCTGAATACACATAAAACAAGTGCCTAGCAGTCTCCTCCTGTCTCCAAGATGAATCTAGAAGGTTCCCAAGGAAGTTTCATTTAAAAACCAGGACGTGGCTCTTAAAGAAAAGCAAGTTCAGTGCATCAGTGCTGTTCCTTCCTTGTGTTCTGGCCTTGCCCTACTCTGGTGGCCAAGTTACAACTCAGATCTGCTTGTGATACATTGATCTAATGTCAGAAGTACAAAGTAAATCGAGTTAATTTGAACAAAATACAGCAGCTGAGTTCAGAGTTCTCATTTCAGCTCAACTCTGTCCTGTCAGAGCTGAAACTGACATTCCAGTAAAAAACTGTTGGGATTGTTTTGTTTTGTTTTCAGGTTGGTTCAAAGCTTATCTCCTGCCACAAACTGGTGCTAGCTTGTGTGATACCTTACTTCAGAGCCATGTTTCTGTCCGAAATGGCTGAAGCCAAGCAGTCGTTGATTGAGATCAGGGACTTTGACGGTGACGCAATAGAAGATCTAGTGAAGTTTGTCTACTCCTCCCGGCTTACCCTGACGGTGGATAACGTCCAGCCTCTCTTGTACGCTGCTTGCATTCTTCAGGTGGAAGTGGTAGCCAAAGCTTGCTGTGAATACATGAAGCTGCACTTTCATCCCTCCAACTGCCTGGCAGTCAGGGCCTTTGCAGAGAGTCACAACCGCATTGACTTGATGGACATGGCCGATCAATACGCCTGCGAACATTTCACGGAAGTGGTGGAGTGCGAAGACTTTGTGAGCGTGTCACCTCAGCACCTCCATAAACTCCTGTCCTCCAGTGACCTGAATATTGAAAATGAGAAACAAGTTTACAACGCTGCTATCAAGTGGCTGCAAGCCAATCCACAGCATCACGCTACGTGGCTGGATGAAATACTTGCGCAGGTAGGGCAGACCGAGGCGCCGGACGCCTGTCTCCTCACTGGTTTACTTGGATAATCACCTCTTTGTACTTGGGTAGATCTCAAGATAAATGTTCTTAGCAGTTGGTGCCTCATCTGGTGTTCACAGTTGTGAGCTGACAGTGGAAGCAGGTTAGATCTCCCACATTGAACAAGTTGTGCTCTCCAGTTTCCATAAAGAGAAGAGTTCTCACTTTATGCTCGTGGCTTGGGGGTGGGGAGCCAACAAAAAGCTGCATCTGTGTTAGAACAGAAACTTTTTACATTTACACATAGTGGAGAACATAAAGCAATCACTTCACCTGGTTTGATACTACTACAGCCTGAAATCCTCACCTCCCTTGCTGGTAAGTATTTGTACTTAAGAAAGGAGAGGAAAGCTGTTGAGGAGGTTTTTTTTACATGGCTAGGAAAGCAAAACTGTAGCAGATGGGTCACAGAATCACAGAATGTACAGGATTGGAAGGGACCTCAAAAGGTCATCACATCAAGTCGTGCTACTTCTAGAACATTCTGTATAGTTAATTAACAAAAGACCAAGATGTATTAGCCTTACAAGCAGGTGAGGAAACGTACGCTAGACCCTTTAATACTCACTAGACTAGAACTGCTGGTTACCTGTGGGATCCAAAAGGGAGTTTGCAGTTGAATCATCTCGACTTGATGCAAGTCCACTGCTTCTGAAAAACAAACACATAGAGGTATCCAAAGGTCACTCAGCTGAACTTCTTTAAACACCCATCAGACCTCCTGTCAAAACATGAGGTACTTCAGTTATTCGGGCTCCATCTGTGCTGGTTGTGGGAGTTGAGAGTATTTGAGCCAGGTATGGAGAACCTGTGCTGGGGAGGAGGGAGGACTGTGCCATGTCCTGCAAAATACCCTGTGTGTCTTAGCAGGCAGGACCCACTGTGCTGTTTCAGTTGTCAGTGAACTCCATCTTGAATATTTTGCATTTGGCAGAATTGCTAATATTTGCGTTATGTGAGTAACAAGAGGTCTGCTAACATGCTGCTGTCATTGTCTTCATGCATCGTTTTTTTTTCACACTTCCTGGGAAAAGATCACAACTGTTAATTAACTTGTTAAAGGAATTTAACTCAGTCAGTGGGTAGCTCTAGGTTTGCTTTATTGACAGCTCAGAGTTGGGCCATCACCTCAGTGAGGGGCAAAGGCACTGCAAAAATCAGGCTCTGTATATGCTAAATTTAACATTATCCAATAGATATTCTTCTCAAAGTTTGTGATGTTTTCCCACAAACCCTCAGTTCCAAATTTCTCATTCATTTAAAATCCTATAAAAAGTCCATAGTGATTCTTCAAACTTGGCTGGTTCTTCTCGTCTCGTCTCAGTTCCTCTGCAGAAGCTGCAGTTTGCTGGTCTCATTCTGGTCTCTGTGTTCATGTATCTTCTTGAATAATCTTCTTGTCTGTTCACTTTTGCACTTTAAGAAAAATCCTACAGAGTGACATTTGACTTACACTTACTCTGAGTTAATCACTTATCCTCTCTAATTGCTGTCTCTAAATTCTGTTCTTCTTGTTGATTCAGCTGGACTGGATTTAAACCAGGCACGGAGAGAGCTATACAAGGGACAAAATGAGAAGCAGCATGGTTTATAAGAACTATTATTCTATTATTTTATAGCACATAATTTTTAGCATTCTAATTTTTAATCTTAACCATAATACTTCTATTAATTGATATCATTTTACCTAGAAGCATTCTCCTAGAGAGTCTTTCCTTTTCACAAACTATCTTCCAAAAACCTTCATTTTCATCTAGACAAGCATGAGGTTTTTGGTTCCAAAATCTTCTTTAGTACACTATAATTAAATTTACAGGCAATATCATTTGAGATTTAAAAAGAAAAAAAAAATTAGATTGATTTTTATTGTCCAGTTGTGTTAGCAGATAAGATTAACAGGTTTATTCTCTTCATGGAAACCAGAGTCTGGAACAAAGCAATGAAACAAGTAATTTCCTGTAAATGTGGGTTACTTGCCAGGTATGTGGAGCCATCAGTTGATTTGGACATTATTGCTCTCAGCAAACATGACTGGGCTTCTTGACAGTTCTTATCCACGTCATGAGCAGCCTGAGGGGTTTTGCTGTTACCATGAGGTTCTGAATTGGTCAGCCTTGAGTTCTTACCGCGTCACTAACCTCATGAGACTATTAGCAGGGCTACGGTGGTGCTGTTAATCAGCCTAAAATAAGCCGAGCCAAAGTAAAGGAAGAAAAGGGACTGAAAGCAAGTGGGTAAGGGAGAACTGGTAGAGACACACTTGCTTACTTGAATTCAGGGCAACTTGTCAGCCACAGCACAGCACCACCCTGCTGCTCTGAGAAGCACTGGAGATACTGAACGTCTCCTTCACCATTGCTGCTGAGCTAACTGGGAGCTGCTTGGCAGTGTTGACTCCAAACCTTAGGAAGTCAGATGGTGGTTTTACTTCAGTTCCCCCCGCTAACACCTGTCCCACCTTTGCACCTCACTTCATATTCCTCACCATTTGTCCCACCTTTGCACCTCACTTCATATTCCTCACTGTTTCTGTCCCACCTTTGCACCTCACTTCATATTCCTCACCGTTTCTGTCCCACCTTTGCACCTCACTTCATATTCCTCACCATTTCTGTCCCACCTTTGCACCTCACTTCATATTCCTCACTGTTTCTGTCCCACCTTTGCACCTCACTTTATATTCCTCACTGTTTCTCTCACAGGAGAAATGAAAGAAATAAATGACAGCAGGGAGGAGGATGTTTCAAGGCAGTCTTATTTCAGATCTGCCATGTCACTGAGGATTACCCTGGGCAGTCACCATCTGTAGCCCAGGAAGACCCTTCCATTCCTCAGGGTGGTCAGCAGCTTGCTTCTGGGGAACCACAGGAAGGATTTTGGGCAGGAAACAATTAGCTCTCAACCTTTTTTCTTTTAAATCTCTCAAGTCCACACTAGAGTAAGGTGGTGCTGCACTAGCAATACCTCCCTATAGACACTTAACCCATGCTGACTGTGTTTCCCTTTTGACTTGTCACCCAAATAAAAGGAACCATTTTAGCAAAATCCCTCTGATGCTGGCATAGCAGCGAGCTGAAAATTCACACCCTCAGCAGAGCAACCTGCCAGGGGCTGTCCTGGTAAAGTCACAGGCGCCGCCTGCATCGCGCCGGGCAGGCGCAGTTCACTGCTGCTTAAATGCAAATGGTTGTAGCCAACGTTTGTCACTAAAAAGAACTGTTCATATTGCTGTTATTCTGTGAAAAAAGGAAAGCTACAAAAGCTGCTGGTTTTAGTGAAGAGCGTGGGGCTGGCAGCTGAATGGTGAGACTCAGTCAGTCCCGGCAGTTACTCCAACTGTGTTCATTTCTGTCAGGTACGGCTGCCTCTCTTGCCCGTTTGTTTCCTTATGGGTGTTGTGGCAAAGGAAGAGATTGTCAAGCAGAATCTAAAATGTAGGGATTTGCTGGATGAAGCAAGAAACTACCACCTTCACCTGAGCAGCAGGGCAGTGCCAGACTTTGAGTACTCCATTCGCACAACACCAAGGAAGCAGACTGCTGGTAATTAAATGTCTGTCTGATTATCCAGTAGGGAGTGGTGTGGAGAAAAGGCGGCGCATCCGTGCAGGGTTAGATAGCTCGGTGTAAATCATAGAATGGTTTGGATTGGAAGGGACCTTAAAGATCATCCAGTTCCAACCCCCCTGCCATCAGCAGGGACACCTTCCACTAGATGTGGTTGTTAATGCTTTAAATGGTTTTGTTAATGCCTTAATGCAACATTGGGAAAGCCACTGTGTACCTCCGGGGTAGTTAGGTCATGTGCTGCGTTCTCCTAGCAGAACTTTTTGGAAAGCATGATTGATTTCTCCTGCTTGGCTCTAGCTGAATTAAAGCTAGAACAGTTTGGTACGTTATGTCCAGGCAGCGCGCTCAAAGCTATTCCGAAAACAGTGGACGCTTCTCCTTAGGTATGAGAAGGTTAAGCTAACTTTTAAACTCTTTGGCTAACCTACACCAAAAGTAAATGATGAGTATTAGATTGCCAATCCTAATTTTTACATTGTTATATTTAAGAAACAATTTGTTTATCTCCTTAAGCAAAATGACAGAAAGCATATTTAAAATATGCATTGTTTCTGCAAGAGCAGAGATAGTTAATTGGCACAGCAGCACGCCAAGCAAAGACCCAAATCCAGCCTCCCATTATGCAGGGCAGTGAGTGTGCCCCTTGAAGTGAAATAACTTCTCCTGACCTACATAATTTTCAGTTCACTCTGCTCTACAACTTTATTTCCCCATCTTCCTGCTGGTTTTCTGGAACCCTGTTTTGTCTCCTTCAGGTGTGCTGTTCTGCGTCGGCGGCAGAGGTGGATCGGGTGACCCGTTTCGCAGCATTGAATGTTACTCTGTCAGTAAGAACAGCTGGTTCTTCGGCCCCGAAATGAACAGCAGGAGAAGACATGTGGGCGTGATCTCCGTGGGAGGTCAGTAATCCTATTCAAAAGGCCACTTGTTTGCTCCTTTTCCTGGAATTGGTACTTTTACTAAATAAATCTGTCTTGCAATGGCTTAACTGTTGGATATTGTTCAGTTTAGTAAAGCTTCTTCCCCATGAAGAGGTTTTTGATTCTGAAACAATCGGAGAGCATGGTTACTGGAAAGAGACTACAGCAAACAGAGTTGGGGCTGCTTAGCCTGGAGAAGAGAAAGTTCTGAGGAGACCTTATTGTGGCCTTTCAGTGCTTGAAGGGGGACCATAAAGTTGGGGACAGACTTTTTAGCAGGACCTGTAGTGACAGGACAAGGGGTGATGGCTTTAAACTAAAAGAGGGGAGATTCAGATTAGATGTGAGGAAGAAACTTTTTACACCGAGGGTGGTGAAACCCTGGCCCAGGTTGCCCAGAGAGGTGGCAGAAGCCCCATCCCTGGAAACATTCAAGGTCAGGTTGGACGGGGCTCTGAGCAACCTGATCTGGTTGAAGATGTCCCTGCTCACTGCAGGGATGGCCTTGAAAGGTCGTTTCCAACCCAAACCGTTCTATGAACTGTATATAGCCTCTTGCATTAATAGCTGATTTAATTATTATTATTTTTAATCTGTTTATAAAGAAATGGCTGCACACAGCAGAGCCACTGTCCTGGTTTTGCTAGGATAGACTTAATTTTCTTTTTAGTAGCTAGAACGGTGCTATTTTGGTTTCAGGGTGTGATTTGTTATGAGAAGAATGTTGATAATGTACAAGGACGTGGTGTTTGGGGAGTTTGCAAGTGCAAAGGACTGGAAGGGTGAAGTGTAGTAATTAGCAAGCCCCCAAATTGTTATTTGGCTATGCCAATGGGATATTCCGTATCACATTATATCATGGTCAGTATATTAACAAGGGTTGACCAGATAGCTGGGGGATTCTCTTGGGCTCGCTCTTCCAGCATTGTGGTTTTGGGGTTCTTTTCACTCCTCTGGGATTGCTGTTGGAGGCTGATGAGCAACTGTACTGTGCATCACTCATATATATTATTATTATAATTATCATTATTATTTTAAGTTTACTTTACTCCAGTTATTAAATAGTTCTTATCTCAACCTTCAAGTCTCCTCACCTTTACCCCTCCAATTCTCTCCCCTATTCCCTGGGTGGGGGGAAGAGGGAGGGTGTGTGAGTGGCTGTGTGGTGCTTGGCTGCCAGACAAGTTAAACTACTCACACTAGCTCCCTTCGTACTTAAACCCGCACAGGCAAGTCACTGAGCCCATAACTCTCCCAAGAGCACACCTACCTTTATTTTTGGGTCTCCATCTTCTGAAACCAGGTCCGTGCAGTTCAGAGCAGCTTAGCACCCTCGATCCAACTCTTCCTTGTACACGACAGCCCCTGTGTAACTGCAGCAGAACAAAGATCTTATTTTTCCCCAGAGAAAATCTAGACAGCCTGATACAAATGACCAAAACTGATCTGACCTGTAGTACTCAAGTTACAGCAACATTTTTTTTGGTCTACCTATCTCAAGCTTTATATAAAAAGTCCACATTAGAACAGATCTCTGGTTGAGTACAGCACATAAAAATATAAAGTCTGTACTTATTAAAATGCTGATAGTGAGAACATTTGAAAACATTAATCTTTATATTTGAGCATTTTGTCCCCACGTACGTAGGGATATTACATAAGTGAAAACTGAAATGTTGCCCAGCGATCTCTGTATCTGGAGACGACTCTGTGTGTGTTTCAGGTAAAGTCTATGCAGTAGGTGGCCACGATGGAAATGAACACTTAGGAAGCATGGAAGTATTTGATCCTCTCACAAACAAGTGGATGATGAAGGCATCCATGAACACAAAGAGGTAAACGTCCCATGATCCAAAATTTAAGTCCTAGTCTGTGATAGATCATTTCTTGCTGATGCTGAAAAACCATCATGTCTGTCCTGCCTTTATCTGGGTTTCCTAACTGTGCTATTTTTAGGAATTTTTTCCCCCCTATTTTGGGGCTTTATGCTATCAGCTACCTTATGTACTATCTGTAAAACACAAATCTGCATCACCTACTTGCAGACATCACATACTTGCACAAACACAAAGTTGTGTGTAACACACTGTGAGTATTTCAGAGCAAAAGTGCGTAACCGCTCTCTGGGGAGCGGCCTGGCTGGTTCCAGGGGTTATGTTTACGCTTTGACTTTCTGTTGTAGCTTTATTGGCCTTTTCTTTTCTTTCTTTTTGGGGAGGGCTGGCTTCTGGAGCAGAGAGCTCTTCCACTCCAGCTGTGCTTACTTGAAACTGCTTAACTGCTTCTGCGGGTTTTCTGCTCTTTTAAAGAATAAGCAAGACAGCTGCCAGCAGAACACGCACAGTGAAACTCTTCATGCCCAGGAAACCAATAACTGCCTGTGTTTCTGCCACAAAAGGCCAGAAGCACTAAAACACTGGAAGTCAGATTGAGGATTTTTCTTGCCTTTTGGCATTTAAGATTCTTTTAAGGAGCTGCTGGACTCACAGATTTGATACTTTTTTTTGTTTCTGCTGTCATTTAAATGAATAAACTCCTTAATTCTACATTCCATTTTGTTATCTGTTGTTTCTAAAAGCAGCATGTACAAGTAGGAGTAAAATAATGAGCATGGCTAAGTCCTAAAGCTATTTATGGCTGTGACCTAATCAAAAGTAGAAGACTCAGACTCCTAGAAGTGGCTTCTTGTTCCTCTTCCTCCCTCCTGCCACCACCCCCACGCATATTCTCGGCAGACACCAGCCCTACATTTCTGTGACATTTCTGACTCGATACGTTGGGAAATGAAGGGGCTGCTGTGCCTTGGCTGTGCCCCACTCCTCCCCTTCACAAAGGTGTTGTCACAGTATTTACTTGAGGAAAAAGCTGCCACTGTTGATGATATCTGTGTTATCTGCTGAGGCAATTTAAGACAAGCCCAGGATTTTGCCACAATGTTTGTTCTGTAGAAAGATTTTGCCTCCCTTGCTCCTGCCTGGCTGTTTGCAAACCTTGTGTCCTGAGACAAGAGTGCTCTCAAGGAACTGGTAACTCACCTGTCTCGGTAGTTAAAGCTGAAACACACTGCTTACATTCTAGACCATGTTTTTAATTTTGTAGTATTCTTGTGTTGGTAGATTCAGTAGGAAAAAAAATACATCTGACAAGTATTTTAAAACAGACTCAGTAGAAAATAACAAGAATGGAAGAAATGGCAATTCAATCTTGCTAGAGATCAGTCATCTAATATCCATCACAGGTTTGCCTTTTACTATAGAATCCTAGAATCATGGAAATACCTTTAAGATCATCGAGTCCAACTATTAGCCAAACACTGCCAAGTCCACCACTAAACGTGTCCCTGAGCACCACATCTACATGGCTTTTAAAAACCTCCAGGGATGGTGACTCAACCACTTCCCTGGACAGCCTGTTCCAATGCTTGACAACCCTTTCATCAGTGAAGAAATTTTTCCTAATATCCGATCTAAATCTCCTGGCTATTACACATATAACAATATCACCCCCCAAAAAAAAATGAATTCCCAAATTGTGGCAGCAGCTGTACCAATGAAGTGAAAACCAGCAGGTTTTGGTTCTCCATCAGATTCAAGAGAACAAGAGCGGAGGTGTAAAATTCAGTACTGAGACAGAGAAATAACTCGGACAATCTCATCTATCTAAGCAGGTAAGTAAAGGACTTGGTCCTTAGGTGACCTTCATTCAGAACAACATCCCATGCCCTCCACCTTTCTATTTTTTTTTTTAATTATTATTTTTTTAAGCAGGAGCTTTTTCTTTTTTGCAATCTAAAAATATTCCAGCTGCAGCTGTCCTGTTTATGCATCACACAATAACATACGGGTGCCTGGCAGGGCTGAGGTGGAAGTTCAGCTAAAACTCCAGAGCCCCTCTAATGGGAGGCTGCAAACTTCCTAAAGACTTTGAGGGTGAAGCTGCAAGACCGTGTGCAGAAGTCCAGCCACAGTTACTGGTCATTATTTACTATAAACTTCACTTTTTCATAAAAATTTTCATTACTTTTTTTCCCCATTGTTTGAAACAGGCGCCAATCAGGTAACACTGCACTCGATGTGTGTTTCCCACTGCCTTTCCTGAAGGATTTACACTGAGATACTGATGCTGTGGTTTTCTTAGGAGAGGAATCGCTCTGGCCTCCCTCGGCGGCCCCATTTACGCCATAGGAGGTTTGGATGACAACACCTGCTTCAGCGACGTGGAACGATACGACATCGATTCTGATCGCTGGAGCGCGGTTGCCCCCATGAACACTCCCAGGGGAGGAGTTGGCTCTGTGGCTCTTGTGGTAAGTGACTGTTTCCTCCCAAGTTGGGGCCAACTGAGCGCTTTTCACATCTGCTTTTATGAGGCAAAACACAAGATTTGAAACAAAATGCAGCTGGTGGGTCTGAGCACCTCCAGTCATCGAAAATCCTACGGAACTGTGCAAAAGGTGAGGGTGTTCAGGATAACACTCTTATCAAATTGAATCGGGCTCCTTGATTTAACAGTAATAACTGAAAACACTGGGAGCAAGTACCAGGACCCTTGTACCAACATCAGGCCAAGGCTCCATGTCTCCTTCAGAAGACTCGGGTTTGTCACTGTTCCTATATTTAAAGGTACTGAATACATCTGCACTTCAATCCCCCTGTCGCCACGTATACTGTGCAAAATATCTGCAACACTAGGTAAATTTTCACTTCTTTAATTGGAAAATGGCATTAACAAGTTGTTAGATAATTAAGTCTGTTGTTGGAATTCTTAAATAAAAATAAATACTTAGGACTGTATAGATATACTCTACTTCCCTGTAATTTTAACATCTCTTATGAAAAGCTGAGTAAATACATACACATTCCAAACCATCTCTCTCTGTACCACTGCTTTCCAGAACCACGTTTACGCCGTGGGTGGCAATGACGGTGTAGCATCTCTTTCCAGCGTGGAGAAATACGATCCCCATTTGGATAAGTGGATAGAGGTGAAAGAGATGGGTCAGCGAAGAGCTGGCAACGGCGTCAGCGAGCTCCACGGCTGCTTGTACGTTGTGGGTGAGTAGGGACGCGGCCAAGTACTGGCATTTGGAAGAGGCCGTTGTTGCTAGAGGAGCTGGGGAACAGATAAACCTGACCTGTACTTGGTGTTCTTGGGCAGGGGAAGAAAGCAGCCAGGGCACACACTTAAAGGAAGATATTACTAGTGGAGAAATAAAAACCAGTTGCTAACCCACACTTCAGGAAGGCTGTACTGTTCAGGACAGTATGTCTGTAGAGAAAATCCTCTCAAGACTCATTAATCTGGAGTTTCCTTTTAGAAAAATTATTCACACGCTTTTAAAGCCCTCTAGTTCTGAGTGTAGACAACAGTAGCTTTTTTGCACGGTGATGACACTTATTCCACAGCCCGTTGTCCTGAGCCTGTCGTCTTCTGCTCTGCCTCACACTTACCTGCTTTCCTGCGGGAGGAAGGTGCCAGGTAGCTCTGCCGCAGTGACAGCTGCAGAGCTCTGCCTTGTGTGTTATTCTAAGTGATTAAAAAGGTTTTGAGTGAAATGCTGCTCTGACAGCTGCCCCAGCAAGAGGAGTGCGTCGCTGAGGTCTTAATTGAGGACTTTTTCCCCTTCTCAGATATTCAGCGATGCTGTAATTTGAAAACACCGTGAGAGTGTGTTCACAGAATCCCAGAATTGCCTCTATTGGAAAAGCCCTTTAAGATCATGGAGTCCAACCATGAACCCAACACCGACAAGTCCCCGACTAACCCATGTCCCTCAGCACTGTGTCTACACGACTCTTCAGTCCCTCGAGGGATGAGGACTCCACCACTGCCCTGGGCAACCCCTTCCAATGCCTCAGAACCCTTTCAGCAAATAAATTCTTCCTCACATTCAATCTCAACTGCCCCGGGCGCAACTTGAGGCCATTTCCTCTTGTCCTGTCACTTTTGCTTAAGGCAGAGTTGCCTCAGGACCATCCTTTTATTGGTCTTTTTTTTTTCTATTCCAAACTAGAAGCTGTTTCATTATAACTATATGTAAGATGAATTCAAGGAGAAAAATCCTAGAAACACCTCTCCTTGCAACTTGAGTAGAAGAAAAGTGTCACTCTTGGCGATGCTTGTATGGTGACAGGAGGGAAAGCTGTTAGGTGAATTTTTAGGAGCTTGTATAATTCACATAAAGAACCAGAGCTGGACACTGAATGCTGAGAACAGCCTGATAATGCCAGTCCTGGGTATCCCCAGCCCTAGAAGTGCCTGAAGGCTGATAACGTGATGATTCTCTTTGCAGGTGGCTTTGATGACAACTCTCCCCTGAGCTCGGTGGAGCGGTTTGACCCACGCAGTAACAAATGGGACTACGTAGCAGAGCTGACAACCCCGAGGGGTGGCGTGGGCATAGCCACACTGATGGGGAAAATCTTTGCAGTTGGAGGTCACAACGGCAACGCCTACCTGAACACAGTGGAAGCGTTTGATCCCGTAGTGAACAGGTAATTTAAACTTCCTTATTTGGCTCAGTAAGACTGTGAAATCTGCCTGTACCAAAGCACAACGTAACAGAAACAGCGTGCAGCACGAGTCTACCTTACGCCACCAGGTTAGTCTGGGAAATATTTAAGCACTTCCTCTTCATCCCTTATCCTCCTCCCTTCATTCAGTAAGAATCAACATTCTTCAAGTTGTTTCAACCTGATTTTGCACTAAATTTACCAGGGAAATAAGAAGAATAAACGAGCGGAGTGTATTTTTGTGCAGAGTAAACAGCTGGGTTATAGAATAGAATTTCAGAGACAGGAAAAAAATACTTCCAAGTTGTTCAGAAAGGCCATGAACTTACTTTGGTTTTTTTCTCCACCATCCCCTTTAGGTGGGAACTCGTCGGCTCCGTGTCACACTGCAGGGCTGGGGCCGGCGTGGCCGTGTGCTCCTGTCTCAGCAGCCAGATCCGGGACGTGGGCCAAGGATCCAGCAATGTTGTTGACTGCATGTGAGCTTCGCTGCCTCCTCCAAATTCCAGAGGAGTGATAATAGGGAGGGCACTGCAGAGCTTTTAAACACCGTGTTTTGTATGGTAGGTTAAGAAATAAAACCAAGACATTTTCTTTGTGAAAATGTTCCCTTCTGCGATTCTAAAGCCTTTGGTGGCTTTCTATCAACAGTGATACAGAAAAGCCTGTGAGAACATGGAACAAAAGTGTGACTCGCAGGAGAAAACCTGCCAAGAGCTGCAATCATCCCAGTTTTGAGAAGTTGTCATTTCAGAATCATTTGAGGAAGGTGTTGTAGGGACTCATTATTGCACTGTGAACCAGGGCAGGGGGTGAGGAGAGAGAGCAGCAGTTAGTTCTGCTGAGCCTCACCCAACAGCCCTGCGACCTGTTTTCTGAAGGACTCCAGTGCCATCTCATAGAACTTATTTTCCGGAATGTAGTCTTAAACATTTCCCAATTGAACAAGAGCTTTGTAACACCAAGTGTCTCCAATTTTAGAAGGTTACGACATCCTTGTTGCAGACTAAGATAACTGGAGCAGAGAAGTTCCCTGCCCACCTCCCAAGGGACTGCTGGCAGGAGTGGAAATTACAGGTACGCAGCCTGACACCTGCCTTTCTAAGTCATTTCTCAAGCTAATAACACCCGTTAGAAAGCTGAAAAGATTCTCGACCCGAGCTTAGTCACTGGAATTCTCAAGTCTTCAATATTCACTGTAGTAACTACTCTCCCCCCAAAGGCAAGTTTTTGTCAAGGGGTCATTCCAGAAGTAACCAGGGTAATTTGTCCTGCTTTGAGATTGTTCTGGATTGTGTGTGCCAGTGTAGGCTTCAGCAGTGTCTGAATCACCATTTTTACACAAAATGGAAACACACAATAAACGCTGCAGTATTCTGTAAAGATCTTCAAATGCAACTCTAGGTGATGGACATCTCCAATTTCAATACCCAGCAGGAACTCTGTGGTAATTCTAGAGGAACTGGTTCTTTCCAGACAGTTAAGGCAGGAAGATCTAACCTCAAAACAGGTCTATGACTGAAAGCTTACGTAACCCAAAGAGAATCCGCGACAAAAAGAACTGGGAATAAACCAGTACTCACATCAGAAATTGAATCAGGAATTGGCAGCGCTGTGTACAAAGGCATCTTGTTACGCAGTCGGAAACCCTGAATTCCGAGTAAAGTCCAGCTGGAAAGACTTGCAGATTCCTGTTCCTGCATCACCTCCAACAGACCAACAACCGACGATCCTTTGTGACCAAAGTTTCACCTCACCAGGTTGTTCCAGGTGAGCAGAGAGAGAAGCAAACGTCTCTGTGTTCAGTCCAGGGAAGAGGCAGGACAGCCCGAGCGTGAGGCGCAGTCGGTTTTGCTGCTGAGTTCCCCTCATTCCGCTTTTCCCCTTCCAGTGGCTCGCGCTTTGGTGGCGCCCAGGGACAAAGTGAATGGTACTGTAAATAACAAAACGTTGCAATAAAACATTTGTACTTCAAAGCACCTTGTTTCTGGTGTGACTGGCGCGTGCTGTTGTGGGGACACCTTGCAACAGGGAGTATGTTTTTGTTTCTGCAGAGTGTAATTCTGAACAGGAAGCCTTTGTCAGCAGGGAAAATCTCGCGTTACAGCCGCGAGCCGTGACACCCTGCACCGCCCTTGCCCCCGTGCGAGGATGTGGTCACCCATGTGGTACTTCTGGCTCGTCACCTGGCTAGGAAGGGTGGAAAGAAGAGGTGCAGGTTCCCTCTCTGGAACCAAACAGGTTCTTCTGTGGATGTCCTGGCTAACAAGAAAACTTAAGGGGGGAAAAAAAAGGGGGAGGGGCAAGTTTTCCACACAGTAACACAAACTGTGAAACCAAGTAGCTTGGCAGTGCTGATCCATGTCTCCTCTTGGCGGGAAGGCGCTAGCACCCATGGGTGCAGCCTGTGAGGAACTCATGGGCCGACAACAACCAGGCACTGAGGGGAGACGTGTGTGTTCAGCAAGGAAATAAGGTTACAGCAAACGCCCTGGGATTCTGCACGGCGCGGGAGGAGCTCTGAAATGGGATAATGGTAGCACTGTTTTTAGAAATGTGATAATGATGTCAAAGTATCAAAAAAAACCCCCAACCAACCAAACAAAACACAACCAACCAGGATTACTGTGGCAACAAGCTGTAGTGACTTACCTGCATATGATGCTGTTGGGATTTAACACCGGCAAACTCATTTTTCTTCCAGTGATGACAAAGAAGTGAACCTGCCCCAGGCGGAGGGAGCAGAGCAGCCCACCCTTAGCTCCCCTCCAGCAACTCCCACCACGTCTTCTGACTGAAAACTGAGCTTGGGATCTGCAGTAGCAGCCTTTATAAACATCCAGGGTCATGGAATCATTGCACCTAAACACGATGCATGTCTGGTCCCAAAGGTGGGAGTTGTTACTGCTACTGTTAACGTTGTTTTTCCTGCATCTAAAAGCCTTGACCTCACCTGTAAAAATCATAAATCCAAAGATGTCTGTTAGTACCGTCCTTTAAACACCAAGAAATAATGATTTTGGAAGAATCAAGCACGGTTGCAGTTACTCACATTGGAGTTGCCAGCCTGCTGATGTTAACCACGTCCTGGGCTTCCGGGAGGAGCAAGACTGACTCTGGACACCCCTGAGCAGTCTCCTTGGCCGTGCATCTCCAGTCACCTGCACACAGCCAGCGCTCACCCCACTGCTCCCAGCTTCTGGGACGTGCCACCTCCCTGCCTCGCCTCTCCTGCTGCCCTCCCTCACCTCAGGATTTGGACTGTGGCTTCCCAATTCCTCCCCAGCCAAACCAAGGGCAGCGCATCATCTGCTGTGCCACCCACAGCCGTGTCTCTCTGCAGGAAATTTTAGTCTGAGTCCTTTTATGATCGATACAAAGACAAAGATTTCCCTTTAAATTTCTGATTGCTGCATTAAAACAGTAATTTCTGATTGTGTTTTTGTCAGGACACGCCATAACGCCACGATGAGGCAAGGATGGTGTTTATTTCAATTTTGTAAAATACATCCTTTCAAAATCATCTTAAATTCATACCTTGTTATTTACCTTCAAAGGGGATTGTGAGAACTTGGTTATACTTTCACAGCTTTGAAAGCTTTTTAATATTGCTCTTCCCCAAAGGCATCTCATTCCTAAAGGAGCCGTGCTTCGCAGCAAAACTGGATTAGACATGCAGCTAAAATATTCCCATGTGGACAGAAGACTTTAGGAGGTGATGGACACGCTACTTGTGTCATTTTAAAACTTAAACAAAATAAAAGGAGGCACTTAAAATTCCTGTACACTACAGACTGTCCCCCTGTGTCAACACTGGCTGAGGGAAAATCATTTCAACTGAAACATCTGCCTGTAGAGGGGGATGCAGCCCTGCAAGTAGGGGGGCCTTCGCCAGCGGCTTTGCACGCTCCATGGATTTATGGGACAACCAACATGGAATAAACCAACGGCTCTGGGGCTGCTGCACGGAGCAGGAGGTGACAATGATCCCAACTGGATCGTTGCTGGAGGGATCCATGGCTGTCTCCGGGATCTTCTAGCAGGTGTGGTGGGATTTGGGGGCAGTTATTGAGTGTGTCAGTGTTGTTAAACCCTTGTAGCACGTGGGCTGAACAGCCTCTTCCTCCGTCTTTGATCCGACTGCGCTAGCAACAGAGATGCAGACAGCCCAGCAGCAACAAGGCCATCCAAACCCCAGCAAATTTTAGGAGATCACTTGGCTACTCTGAATTTTTGCAGGCACTTACCTAAAGTCAGGCTGCCTTCCTGCATCCCAACTGCACCACCTCAGTTCTGAGTCTTACCTCCACCTGCAACAATGTTTGGACTCTGGAGTGATTCCATCTCTTCTAGGAGCTGGAAACAAGCTGCATGAGAACGTTCACATCAACGGGCAGAAACATCTCCAGCCGGCAAACACCGAGGAGTGGGGGAAAGGCCTCACCGACACGGGGCAGCTCCTGTGTAAGTAAAGGTTTGTTACAGATAGAACTGAGCGCTGGGAACGCAACGCCGACTCCAGCCCGACCCAACAGCCCCGAACGAACCACAGCGAGGAACAGCAGCGGCTGTGTTTCCCTCGGTGGCTGCCTGTCCGCCCCGTCTGCAGGAGGCTCTCGTGTGATGGGACCACAGCTCCACACCAAGATTCATTTTATAAACCAGTTGCCATCAAGCGATAAAAATTCAGCCAATTAACCTGTTCAAGCTTAATGAGAACAAATACCTGCAAAGTCCATAACTCCAGATGACTCCCAGAGTTAAATGGGGCTTTCTACCTTCAGTTAGGCCAAAACTGCTTTGAAAACTATTTTCACCATGGCTGCAGCCCACAGTTTTGCAACTCAAATACTTTATTCCAGATGTTCCGCTTAAATTTTTTTTGCTGGCGGCTTTTACCACATCTGTATTTGTTTTCTAGACCTTTGCATGTTCTCTCAACTGGAACTGGCAGTGAATAAAGCACTCCTAGCCAGGAGATGAAACTTCTCTTTGTAATTCTTTCCTGGCTCTGTCGGCAAGGCTGGTGTCGCTGCCACTTCGCTGCATTTTAACGCAATTCTTTGGATTCCAGACAGTTTCGTTTTAAAGCTGGTTCAGCACACACACACACACTATTAAAAAGAATAAAATCAACAAGCAGCTACATCATTTCTACCAGCTGACTTGTCTGGGTTGTCGTGTTCCATCATCTCAAGCAAAAAACCCCCACAAATACAGACCTGCCATCAAGTTTTCCACTGAAACGGTGACTGGATCTGTCAGCGCTCGCACACAACCATCAGGTGCCGCGGCAGCCGCGTCCTGACGGAGATAATGAGGCACACGTGCGCTGGGCGGTGATGAAGAGAACACACGCTTGGCTACGGCTGCCTACCTGCCTTCTGAAGTGCCCTTGCTACCTGGCAGTGTCCCACAGGACAATTTCTCTAATGCTTATTAAATTAATGGTCCTGAAAATTAATACTCCAAGCAGCCAGCTAAGCAGCTACAGCCGTTCCTGGGAGCAGCAGCAGCGAGGTGAGGCTCTGGTTACACAGCCAACGAGAAACATCCTCGTGTCTTCGTTTGTGTGACGGGTAAGACTTAACTGGGGCCAAGAATCAGAAGCAAATTATCTTCCCCTACACACACTTTCCAAGAAAAGAAATAGGACAGTGCAAGTCAGCACCACCTAACTCGGCACGGGCTGCTGGGAGAGAGGTAATTGCAAACCGATGCGCTGTTCTGACACCGTCCCGACTCACATCTCCAACTGAACAGCTGCCAGATGAAACAAACAGCACGTTACCGCTGCCAGTACGGCTGCGTTTCCATGTCACCACATGGCAGCCCTCTCCTCCCGCTCCTCACTTCTCTTTCTACAAGTGGCTGCCAGCTCCCCAGCTAAAAACTTCGGCAATGCAGGACAGAAAGGACTGAAATGGAAGAGCAGAGTCCGACTCACATCTCCAACTGAACAGCTGCCAGATGAAACAAACAGCACGTTACCGCTGCCAGTACGGCTGCGTTTCCATGTCACCACATGGCAGCCCTCTCCTCCCGCTCCTCACTTCTCTTTCTACAAGTGGCTGCCAGCTCCCCAGCTAAAAACTTCGGCAATGCAGGACAGAAAGGACTGAAATGGAAGAGCAGAGTCGAACAGCGCTCTGCACGCGTGCGGTGCCAGCTCACACCCACTGATGTTTGGTTTCTAGCAGAAGGTTCGTTACCGCCCTTAATTAAAGTTTTCCTTGTTGAAAGAAGGTCAGAGCTGTCAGACAAAACCAACTGGTGAAACAGAAACCTCATCCTGTCTTCTTTTTCATGTTACCAACCAAAAGACAGAGGCAGCATCGGAATACTACACGTGCAGTCATTAGGACAGAGGAAAAACAGGAAAACACATATGGACCGGTATCCAGAGGACGCTTGGCCCAGTAAGACACACCCAGCTCAGGCAAAATAAAGGACATTTGGAAACACACTTGAATATTTTGCCAAAGTAATACTTACAAAAGAATCCCAGCATCGTGGTCTCATCAGGAAGGACACTTGGATTTCAAACTTCAAGGTTCAAAAACTTGACATGCACCATTTCGCTATCTTTCCTCAAAAGGCGGCAATGAGGTGAAGACAGTGCCG
>NW_010294654.1:30438-30701 GCF_000700745.2 Antrostomus carolinensis
TTGAATTTTCTGTTCATGCTGAGTATTTCCAGAAAATCCAACCACACGCCAAGGAAGACGTGTGGCCACATCAAGCCTCACCCCCGAGTGAAGCTGCACCCAGGAGCTGAGCACAGGGGAGGGGGAGACACCGCAGCTTCAGATCAGCCAAACGAGAAATTCCCCCTCCCCAGGCAGGTTGTCATTTCAGCTTTACAATTTGAAACACCACCTCTTTCATCTGAAGAGCTTGAAGACAAACAAGTCAAAATCTGTATTTTAAT
>NW_010294655.1:0-22782 GCF_000700745.2 Antrostomus carolinensis
CCCAACATTCTGTGATTCTGTGATCTTAATTCTCTATGGGAACTGTAGGCTGTATTTTGACAGGTAGAATAATCTTTTTCCTTTTGCCTTAATTGTAGGTGCAGGTTATCATTCCGAATCCAAAGCTAAAGAATACAAGCATGTGTGCAAAAGAGCCTGTCAGAAGGTATGTCTTACCTGCTCCACGGTCTTGTAGTGAGTATACAAGAAATATATTCAGTAGACCTGTCCCTTCAGTATGAGTGGGTATATCTGGGTTTAGCTATGTGGGCTGGATGCATTTCTAGGGGAAAATGGAGCAGTAACCATTAACATGATACAGAGTCAACAGAGTGCATGGCCACGAGGTGCAGCAACGTTCTTGTCAGTGGTGGCAAATAGCAGACAAAAAAAAAACAGTGGGGGAACAGGATGAGGTCACAGTGGTACCTACGTGGAGTATTCCTACAGCTTCCTGCACTGTTCCTGAGGCTATGGGGTTTCTGGAGCTAAATACGGTGTCTGGATTTTTCTTTCATCAATGTCCACTCTTTTTGGAATTTATTTAAATTCTAGCATCCAGATTGTTCTGTGAATACAGGGATTTCTAGAATTCTTTTTTCCCTTGATAACTCTTCTTAAGAGGAGGGAAGGTAGAAACAGGAAAAAAAAAAAAAACCAAAAAATCAAAACCCTCTTCCCAAAGTTGGAAAGGGAGAAATTATAAGACTTTAATTGCCTTTTAAATTTTATCTTTTTTTTTTTTTGTATCTTCTCCAAGAACTTGACTTTGGAACTAGCAAGTCCTGTCTACTAGGGGTTGAATGAGAAACTGGAAGACCTGCCTCCAAAATTTCTAATGCCTTTTGCTTTCTCCAGGGAGAAGGAGCTAGGGAGCTTGGCAGGCTTTTTAGAAGAGCCTCTGAGTTGGCCTCTGATAATTATCACTTCATCTTGCAGTTCTGTTGCTCAATCCTAATACCAATCTAACTCTGTAATGAGAAGCCTCAAAAATCATCCAAACTTAACACTAGCTTCATTAAAGTTGTGTGTTAGCCCTGATGATGATAATTTTCCAGCTAGTTATGTATGAAAAAAGGTTGTTTGCTGTTGAATTTAAGTCTAATTTGAGATTCCATTTGATTCCTTCAGGTAGGTAGCCAATATAAATAACTTGTATGAAGAACAAACAGTTGCAGATTTGTCTTGCAACTAAAGACAGCTTGTTTTCTGGGGTTCCCTGAGATAACTTGGCTGTAGGGTCTTGTCCAGTATGGATCTAAGAAATAATATTAGGCTCTAGAAGTTCATTTTTCTGTGCATATTTAATTTAAAGATAACATTGTCTTATTTGATGTGGTTTTGTGTGTTGGCTTTTAGATGAGCTTACTTGTAGATTCTGTTCAGTTTCATGACAATTGCTATATATGGTACTAGGGATTTTTGTTGAATCTTGGAAGGAAAATTAGAAACTTCTTGATTGAAACATTAAGTGTTTGAGGACACCAGGTATAGAAATTTATTTTTCTATAAGTTTGACCATACAAGAATCCGTTACTAAACACAGTGTCACAATGTTTGAGTAGTGGGATCTGCCCTCGTTTGGTGCGTACTGACTGTTGCCAGTGCCTCGTGTTTTTATGTCCTCTTACATTTTAAACTAATTTGATGAAGAATTTATTTTGTACAGGACTAGGAAAATGTAGGGCTTAGTCATAGGATATTAGAATTTCCTAATCATCAACTAAAAATTCTGTGTTACAGGCAATTGAAAAGCTACAGGCTGGTGCTCTTGCAACAGATGCAGTGACTGCAGCACTTATAGAATTAGAGGTATGAATTTCTGACTGGTAGTAAATATGTCTTTCAAGTACATTGCTAGATTTTTCTGTAGGGAGGTATTAATTTCAATGGCAACACTACTGAGATTTCCTTTTTTGTGTCTTATGTTATCTGTGCAGACATGGAAGCTATGCTAATTTTATCTTTTGCTTTTCTACTGTATTTTGGAGTGAATCTATTTAAAGACTTTTTAAAAATGCAAACTGAATAAAAATTGTCTAGTTGGTGCATCTTAGGTATGCCTTATGAGGTAATCTTTAACCTTCAAGAATAAATACAGTCATTATAGACTTATTGAACACTCTATAGGGAACTTTATTTCTGATTTACTGAGCTACAGGCAGACTGTACTGGCTCTGCTTCTTAGATAGGGAAAAAATCGTGCTAGAAGGCTGTGAGGAACTGCACTATGGACTTGTCTCAAACATTGTTTGCAAGGACTCTCACAAGACCACTGGGTTCTGGAAACCCCGCTGTGTGAAGGCGCCCTGCCCGCAGGGGTGTTCTGCTCGGACATGACCCTGCCCAAGTGCTGGGGGGCACGAAGAGAGGTGCCATTGCTATGGAAACTACAGCCCTCGAAGGGGTATTTAAGGAGGACCGGCATGGGCAAGAGGGGCAAGCTGCTGGCAGCAGAGAGACAGGAGAGAGACAGAGAGGACGACTGCCTGACCGCACCGCACCTCGCCATGCCGCATCACCGCTGGAACAAGCAACTGAGACCTCCTCGCCCGCCCCTCACCGTCGCCTCGCTGCTGGACCCGTGGTGGTGACTGTTCTTGCTGCCCTATCCCGACTCCTTGCTTGATTTCCCATCTTTCGTTCCATCCTGTCCTATCTCTATCCTCTTTATTACTCTTCTTTTTGTAATAAAAGGTGTTCTGGCAGTACGGCATGTGACCTCGTTTATGTCTTAATCTCCCTCTTGGGATCACATTGAAACCTTCCCCGACATCGGATCGGGATATATAAGTGATCCCGACATCGGATCGGGACATAGTCACAGATGTGAACTAGAAATTTTAGGATAAGTCCTCATTCTTTTTGTTTGCATTAATATCTCACACTGAGTTATATTTCTTGAAATTACGATCTAAAGAATTTAGATGTAGTTAGTCTTTAGTAGTTCTGTTAGTAATTATACTGAAGTAACTGTCTCTGAGTATGCTTTTTTGGGTTGTGTTATTCATACCTTTTTCAGTTCTTTGGGATAATTCTACAAAAGTGATTGCATAAGTCACTGCCCAAAAGTGATTGCACTAAATCGCTGCCTGTCTCTCCATCCAGTTAAAGGATGAAGTTGGAATTTTGAGTTCTCATTTGCTTTTTTCTCGTCTTTATGACAAAATATATGTAGAAGAATGGGACAAGGAATGCTTTTATTGCAAAATGGTACTTGTTAATTAAGATAGAAAGACTTGATAATCATAAAGAGATGAACAGCTGTTTGTGAGGTTTTTGGAAAAGTGTCTTTTTGGATGTGGTGAGATTTTTATAACATGTTACTTTAGTGAAGGGTCTCTATGAAATAATGTAGAAGAGAATAAAGCTAAAAGAATTTCTGGGTTATAAATGAGGCAGCTTGGTTATTGTCCCAAGTCCACTAATCCCTCATGGCAGTAATGACTGAAACAGGTATTCCTCTTCTCCTGTGAGGAGTGATTGCTTCTTCCTCTCCAACATTATTAGTAAAGAAGGAAGGCAAGTGTTGTGTTGTAAAAATAATTTCCTGGGTTTGGAATTTATGGTAGTATTCTGAGAGGATTAGCAGTGGATTTGCTTACAAGTACGTTGGGAAAGTGTTAGCATACTTGATAGGGTTAGCGTAAGGCAGGCAGTGCGTACTTCAATATGTGTCAGACACGCTGACTAGGAGCCAAGACTTCAGTCATACTTTTAACTTGGCAAGCTTCTCGGCTTTAAACAGTATTTTTGATCTCCACTGAAGTGTTCAAATATGCTTTCATGTGTTATCTTACACTTTAGAATATAGGTAGGTGAAAACAAAAGGTATCTCTCTAATGGAACTCTTTATAATGCATGTCCATAAACTAACTGAGGCTGCTGGTATTCCACAAGGTTGTTTTGTGTGTCAGTTACCTCGTCAGTGGGAAAAAAAAAATCTACTTTGTCTTGTGATTTTTGTCATGTTCCTGAACTACATGGAAGAAACCATATTTTAAGAAGCTTAACAGTTATATATGTCTTTGGAGTTGTACCTGGGGTAAATATTTTATCTGGTTTTGTTGTCTCCTAAAGACTTCTTTGCAAGATTTAAATACTCTAAAGTGATATAGGTGTAGGAAGTTATGGCTTTAAGGTGAAAGCAAACAGAATAGTTTTTCTCATCAGTTACAAAATTTTATGGGTAAAAATGTAGGTTTTATGTTGACTCTCTCTCTAGGGACCTTCACTACCTTTTTGTTTATGCAGGAAAAAATAGTGACCTTTCACTATTTTTCACTATTTTTAATACTAAAATACTTTATCATTTTGAGTTGGCAAATACATAGTGAAAATCTGTATAGAAACAATGTTTGTTTACATGTGTCACTGTAATACAGATTGAGTTACAGAACAGCAAGTGTTTGTATAACATGATAATAGATTCCATTGTGGGGTACTGTTTGTAACTTCTTGATATTTTGGTTGCTGTAGGACACATTGCTGTGAGTTTATCTGAAGTATTAATCACTCTAAAAGTCCTAGAGAGCTGTAAATGTTGTATTTCAAAAATCTGTAGTCTTTGCAAGGCACAAATATCTTTTTGTGGAAGTGTCACATAAGACGATTTTTTTTTCCTCAGTTCCGCTCAATTACACAACTCCTATTACACAGAATTTCAGCTGATCCAAGAGGCATCGCTTCAAAGACTTGTTGAGGCGCAAGACTTGCTCTTGATCTTTTATGAGCAAGCTGACAGTTTGCTTGTGGTATGCTGTCTGTTTTTCGTTTTATTTTTGCAGGCTCTTAATGGAGGAAAAACCAGCCTCTCTTTATGGGACTGTATGAATCTCAAGTGAAATAGCGTTCTGTGATTAGGATAATAATGCTAATAGTTAACTAGAGAAATGGTAGATTTCTTTTGTAAAGTAACAAGAGCAGCTGATGCAGAGTACTGTGGAAATAATTCTGGTGGTCTTCATAAACATCAGCTGTATGGAATAAGTTGCTTAAAGGCAGTTATGTTTTTCCAGTTTGTGAACTCTGTTGTTGCAGAGAAGCAAATGAACATGCCACCTCTTTCAGCTTTTGGTAATAAAATGGATTTGGACAAGGTGCTTCATAAGACTCATCATTTACACTGTATACTTCTACAAAGACATTTTTGCAGTACCATTTCTTTTTGTACTCTTGCTGTCAGCCACCATATGAACTCTGACTTTCTCTTGAAACACAAAGGGTTTGGAGCACCTTTTTTTTGGGAGAGGAAGAGGTCCCCCTCCATACACACCCCTTAAAACTTGCAGTTTTCAACAAAACCACATGCTGATTGCATTTGTGACCAGCTGTGAGAACAATGAGCATTGCAAGCTTTTCCTTGACTATACAGTGCTTCAGAAAGTCTACTGTTCAGGTACTGGAGACAAAAACTTAAGTTTGTTGTAGAGAGTGATGAAGATTTCAAACTTTTTCTAAGTTTAGTCTATTAAAACTGCATGTAGATCACTTGTTTCTTTAATCTGACTTCAGCAGGGTGTTGTTTATGAACATAATTTAAATTGGGAATTAATATGATTGATGGGGAAGCAGATGTCATGTTTGGGATTTCAATCTCCTTGCTACTGAAATTGCTCATTTTACTTTGCATTTGTTGTTGTTGAGGACCAGTGCAAAGGTTATTTTAAACCTGTTGGTATACTCAGGCAGTGGATTTGCATGGCTGTCAGCAAAATTTGCAGTGAAAGAACTTGTTGTTGAATTCTTTTTTTCTTTGTTTTTGTTTATTTATTAATGATATAGTAATTTAGATTTTTGAATGTACAATCTTAGTCCCAAGGACTTCTTTTAAACAATGAAAACACAATGCCAGCAGCCTTGTTGTGTTAAGGCAGTCACCATAGATGAACTTTTAATGGGTAATGAACTGGAAGTTGTTAATTGTAGTTAAAAGCAATACTATGGTTTTTTTTTTTTACAGCAGAGTGACTGACAGTAATCTGTGACAAAAGGGTTCTTTGAAAACATTTTAGCTGGTGTAATTGAAAGAGCCATGACTCATCCTTCTAGACTATTACTTCTTTTCACTAAATTCCCCACAAAAAAAAATAAAAAATTGCAGTGTGTCAAAAGAAATACCTATAGACTTTGAATCCCTTTTCAAAGTTGCAAATAAACCATGGCCTACACTGTATCAAAGATGGATGGATTTTTTTTTTTAATGCATTTTAAAAATAGACCGTTTTAACTATTTGCCTAGATGTAATTCAGGACTATTAGTGTTGTAGTGTTGAGTAACTTCTTCAAGCATTCCAACTTTGACCACAACTAGAAACTTCAGCATGCCTATGTTTGTTACCAGAACATTTATAAATATATCTTGAAGTAAAAAGGATTCTAAAAATAAAAATTATACTCTTGGTAGCTTGAGAGTTTTTACAAGATGGGCTAAGTCTGGAAAATAAAACTCGTTTCACGTCTTTAAGTTCTGTATTATCTCCTTTGCTACAGGTTTACATTGTAAGTTAGAGATAACTTCAGTGGTGGTGTAAATGCCAGGTAGTCTAGTATTTTGCACGTAATTGAAAGTTTATGGTTTGTTAAAATGCTTTGAATGGCCATTTCTGTCTTTTCCCTCTTCTTTTTTACTTTTCTGTGGTGTTAGGCTGCTGTTAACATGCTCAGCTCATGCTTGGCTTGCTTTCTTCTCTTTTTTCAGTCTCCTTAGAAATCTCAATGCTGATGTCTGCTTGTGTTTTTAAATAAAAGTATATTCCTGAAGATAACTTCTGTATTATGAAGCTTTTCCTCCTTTCCCTTCCTCCCTCTTCTTGGGTACATGCTTTGATTGGGTTCTTCCCTGTCCTGTGGTAGTCATATAATTCTTACAGTACTGCATTTTTCTGTCTGGGTGTATGAAGAAACTGCTTCAGTTAGCACAGTTAATTTTATTCCCCATTTGGAAGCACACACACTTCTGTTTTAATAATGTTTCTGCATTCCTTGAAGGTTTTGAATTTTCATTTCAAAATACACCTTAATTTTCATAAGTTGTATTCCTCCATTTGTATATCAGAGTCTTGAAATCTTTTGGTAAGACTTTGCAGAGATTTGTGTTTTCAAAAAGAGGTGTATTTCATGTCCTTGCCTATTCATAAAGTAGGAGTGAATTTCTGTTTCTATTTTTCATAAAGATTTTTCCCTGGCTCATTTCGAAGGCTTTCTATCTCATTTCAGACACACTCAGATAGGTATCAGAAATTCCATGCATTCACACCCAGTTCCCGCACTGTCTTAAAGCTGTTATCAGATCACCTTTCAGATCTGTGAAGTTAGAGCAGACCATCTTCCTCTTTGCAGTTCTGAGACCATCTTCTTAATTGAGTGCAGTCTGATTGCAAAGCTAAGTAAAGCTTCACAGAAAATATGAACACGTGCTTGGAATTTTATCTTTATTTCTTTTTACTGGAGAACTTACTCATGTTGTGACTGATTGTACTGGTAAGATTCCTTCTGAGTCCTCAAATGAGGGAGTCATGCCACCAAAAAGGCATCTACAGTTTTGTTGGTGTAGAGTTCTTATTTAGCCAATGTTCTGTAGTATTATGATAAATATTCTGTAGGGAGGAATAGCTGGCGTTCCCTTTGTCTTCAGATCCCCTGAATAAGTTGTCTCTTGGTGCATCCTTGCTGTTGTGCCAGTGAAGGTGCTATGCCAAAGCATGAAGCACATCTAGATTTTTAGAAATAAAGTGAACTAACACTCTCTATCCTGTATTTTTCCCCGCTCTGTTCTGATTATTGTGTTTATCAGATAGTAGAGAGCTTTCTGTCTTGGCTACAGAGGGATTCTGGACAGTGTTACTAGGACTTCTGTTCTGATGGGCCCTCTTACTCCCTTTATCTGGCCATGATATCTACCCTTAAGATAACAGCTGTCTTTGCTTTGTGGCTGTGTCAGACCTGTAGAGGACACAGTTCTTCCTCTTTGCTAATGCTGTTGAGTGTAGTGCGCCGAGCAAATGTTTTTGGAACAGAACATTAGAAATTTGTCTCCAGGCTTGCAAGTCTGTGCAGTCTGATTACAAGTGGGCAAGGAACTTGGACAGCACTAGGCGTAAGTGTTGTTCATCCTAACACATTCCTGTTTTTACTTTGTCCTTCAAGTACCTTTCACTGTTTGTGTTCAGATTCCTTCCAGCACTTCTCTGCTCCTTTCTTCTAAATGCCACTGACATATTTTTCTATATACTTGTAGAGCCTGGGGAGCAATGAAGTTGGTTAAACCATTGTCTGCTCTGCAGTCTTCCACCTTTTCAAGGCCATTATCTTGGTAGCCTTTTAAAAATCATATTCCCCCTGCTCTTCTCCTCCTAGGAAAAGTTATTCTCTGTGCACTAAACTGCAAATGTTTCATGATCCTGAAATCTTATCAAATTTACTTATTTGCTGTAAGGCATAGCTGTCAAAATGAACAACACCATGAATTTGAAGATCTGTTGTGGTGTGGGATAAAATCTTGTGCTATTTCTTGGATGCAGAAGGAAAAAGAAAATAAAGATGATTAGTATAAAATGAACATGGAGAGATTACAGTCTGTTTTGTGATGATGTATTAGTCATGTATTATGTATTCATGATTCTTCAGGAAGATAGCATTTTGGTGACTCAAACACTAAGAACACTTTAAATATCTTTGTAAATTAGAATCAACATCTTCAAAAACAGGTTTCAAATTTACTTGCTACTTGCTCATTTGAAAGTTAGCAAAAGCTAACTGACTTGCATCAAATGTATTTTTCATTTCTGTGTTCTCTCTCTTTCTGTTGTTTCCTTGTATTCATTACAAATCAGTAAGCACAAAAACGAACTGGTTCACTTAACATTTCAGACAGAACTTTGAGCTATTTCCAGCAGATTTGTGTTCTAATTCAGCTTGTGTTACATGTACTGTTGTAGTATGACCATCTAATTTCATTGACATGTTCACATGTGGTCTAAACAACTATTTTCTTCATTGCATCAGGTTGTTAATGCTATTGTAATAAAACCAGATATGAAACTCTGAAAGCATGCAGCACCCCCCTGAAATTTTACTGTTTGGCTCTTCTGGGCTGTTCTCTTTTCTCTGTCCTGAACTCAGTTTTGTGCTTGCATCTAGAAAGAGGGGGTTATATTGAGCTGTCAGTGAAACTCCTGAACTGTACTACTTTAAAACTTTGTGTTTTTAAAGTTGTGAGGATGCTCTGATTAAATGGGAGGGCAAAAATGGGTATTCTTAATTCTAGCATGCAAAACTCCTCTGAGAACCTTCAGTTTGCAAAAACCTACAGAAAGTGCTTCTAAAAGAGGAGTTAGTTTTTAATTAGTTTATTAAATGCTGTTCTGTAATTTCTATGAAATATGTCTTGGTTAAACTTCCTGATCACAGTGATGACTGTTCTTATGCTAATGATCAAAGATCTTTTACAAAGTAAATTGTTACTTGTGCCAATTCTTAGTGTCTGTGTGCGGAGCTGCAGTCATAGCCTTAAAATGAGGAAACCTGCTTTGCTGCTCTGTCATACTTTCCAAGTTTCAAAGATAGATGCAGTGGTCTATGCAGTGATTATTAACTGTTACTTAAATTGACTGACAGGTTAGGGACCAAATGAAGTGGGTATTTTGAATGAGGGAGGAATAGTTTTGCACTTGTTTTGTAAGGCTTTTACTTGCATATAAATTATCATCTTGAATTGTTGGGTGATTGTTTTTTATGCATATTATTACACTTGAGATATATCACACCCTATAGACAGTGTAAGGTATCTGTTATAGTAATGTGAGATGCCCTGTTCAAAATGCTGCTGGTTTTTGTTGTGGAAGATTAAACTACTAGAACAAGAAAATGCGTGGCACCAAGATCATTGTCATCAGATCAGTAATAGAAAGGTTTTGTTCTAGACTGTTATGGATATGGCCTTATAACATTTTGTTCTTATTTTTAGGATTCTCCTTTTACAAATGCAGGATTGGGGTCTAACCTAAACCTTCTGGGTGAGATAGAATGTGATGCCAGTATAATGGATGGAAAGTCATTAAATTTTGGAGCAGTTGGAGCACTGAGTGGTATGTTAATTATGTATTATAAAGCTAATTACTGATTTAAGTGCAAAGATCAGTTTTGTTCTTTTTTGTTGCTTTTTTGGGGGCCACACACATGACCTTATAAATACTGCCTCATTTAAACAAATTCTGTGTCCTTTAAAAATGGGGGAGGCATTACTGTTCCCTGAAATACTGTTTTGTGTTAGTTTGCTTTGTGTAACATACTGTCTCATTAGTTCACAGCCTTAACTGTTACTATTGAATAGCTTCAAGCTTTGTTCTTTATCCTAGAATAGTTCTAATGGTAATAACTTCCTAATGTAGATATAAATCTAAAATAAATAGTAAAATTAAGTGTTTCAAGGCTTGTTTGTTACAAAATATATCCTTCCAACCATGAGGAAGACGGAAATGAGGGAGTGAGAAAGCTCTGCCTGGATCCTATAATCCCTGTTCTGACCAGATAGATCCAAATGAAAACATCTTGGAAAAATTAATTCTCATAAAACATCTTTGGCCTGTAGAATACCACAGATTTAATTAGAGATTTCTGTAATAGGAGGTCACTCCTAATATTTCAATTTTATTTATTTTTTTTTAATGGAGAAAAAAAAAAAGGTGAGGGAAGTGTTGATTTGAAGACTTTGTCACTACTGATAGGCCATGTGAAGGAATAACTGATAAATTTGTTATTAAATTGAAACATAACATAAGGTGTCTCTTAATGACTTGGCAAAGCCTTGGAAGTTAAAGGAAGCTGACTTCCATTGCCAAAATGAACACTACAGGGCTATGTGGAAAAATATTTTAATGTTTTATTCCCATTTTTTGCTAATTTTTCTTTTCAGGAATCAAGAATCCAGTTTCAGTTGCAAATAGATTGTTGTGTGAAGGGCAGAAGGGAAAACTCTCTGCTGGCAGAATTCCACCTTGGTAATTGCTTTGTTCTGCTTGACTTTACTTTGGTCTTTCGTCTCTACTGCATGCAGTGTTTGAAGGTTATGTGTTATCCCAAGATGGCTGGTGCTGTTTTACATACCAGCGATAGTGTGCCTCTAAGATGAAGATAAGCTTTGTTCTCTGATCTTGAAACATCTTGTGCACTTGACGAAGCTGTGGGTAGGATGAAGTATTGTGAATAGATGGCAATGTCATTTTGTGACAGTTTCTGTCTGTGTGATTATTTCCAGTTACATCCTACTGAATTTTTATGTTTGTTACGGTAGCATTTTGAAAAATCCCTAAATATGTCAAGATTAAAATTAAATTCTACTTCCTTTGCCTCCATCTACCTTTAAAAAGCAACATAGTTTTTAACAAGTATGTAAAAGAGTTCTACTTTACTGTCTGTCTTTGTGGCTTTATTTTGTACCTACGGTGTGGAAATGTGCAGTGTTTAGTAACTTCCTGTTATCTTAGCCAAAATGGGAAGTTATTTTAAAGGTAGATTAAATAGTATTTACAACAACAATGAAAATATGCAGTCCTTTATTGAGATGGGTATAATACTTAGATGGAAGAGGTAACTATTAAATGCTTAACAACTTTAAATATTATTGCATCATTTTGGAAAGAATCCAAGAAATGTGTCAGAATCAATTGCTCTTAAAATCATCTTATTTTCATTAGCAGCTTAAATTGGCAAGTAGAGAACTTGAATGATTCGTTCATATTAATTGACTGCTATCCTCAGTTATCATATCTGTTGCAGAAATTTGCTACAATTTGCTAACAAATGGACTACAGTATTTGCAAATGTATTAAACCGGCATTTATGTAGTTTAAAATATGCATATTTAGATTCACAAATTTTACTTTCCTTCCTAGGTTATTCTGTAAAATTATCCAAATAGGCTGTAGCTGAATGGTATAGTATTCTAATTTAAACAGTGAGGAAAAGCACTATTTCAGCATTCTGTCATGCTGCAAAGGAAGTTCACAGATCAAAAAAAGCCACCCTGAAACCAAAACATCAACAAGTAGATTTTGCATTTGAAACTCTTCTTTAATGAAGAAAGGAAAGAGTAAGTGTAGTTAACAAGAGAACTTATTTTTTTCCAGAGGATTTTACTAAGCAATAGGAACTTGAATTTCAGTTGCTGTTAGTAGCTCATTTCTTCAGATGTTAGGAGAAAGCAGGGCTTAGTTGAGTTACATTAAAGCGAGTGTCAAAGGAGATGATGTTTTTTGGTGTTCCAGAACCAGTACTGAAATCAGCTATGGGAGCAAGCACTTGTGATTTAGTTTTGTCTGTATCATCACAGTGTTTTCTCAAATTGCTGTAAGGAAGAGCACTTGGCATTTTAGCATGTTTGCTGTAACTTCATGACCTAGTTTATGCTGCTATTATTTTAAAAATAACTGAATGGAAAAGAAACTATATCCTCTTGCCCTCAAAGGACAAGACTAAATCTTTCAAGCACTGTGCAAGGTCTTGGCTAACAGTTGCTTTTAAAGACAAGAGAGCTCAGACTCTTGAGGTGAGAGGTGAACTGTCTTTGGAGCCAACACATACAGTTTATTGTGCAAAGACTGTGGACCTGAGTTACCTAATACATATTTTCATTTCCTTTTTCCCATTCTGTATTTTTAACATATATTTTATTAGACCAAGTTAGTTACTTTGGGAACAATCTATACTAGTGGGATATGATGGGTTGTGCTTTGGTAGATGGATTGACTTGCTTTGGTAGATGCTCCTGTACGTAGATGCTATCCCAAGTTCAGAATGATAGAGCTCATGTTCATTGTAGGTGATGGCCGTTGACAATTTCATGCCTTTCTGACAGGGTTTGGCATGACACATTGTTGTTTTGGGACTGAAATATATTTCTGCACGAACTGGGAATATATGTAGTCAAATAACAAGGGAGCAGCTGTATTTTTGTCATTCCTGCCAAGTGTCAGGATTTCAGTAACTGATTTTTATTTGTAGAGATGCAAGTTTCATCTTGTTTCTCATGGGCAAATAGTGTATCGGGGAATCTTCCAGATACTTCTTAGCCTAAGAACCTGTTTTACTAAAGAAATCTAGTGATAGAGGCTGTTTATATGATCTAAGCTAGCTTAATATTTTCTGGCCAGAGTGTTTGGCACATGAGCACGCAAGAAAAACTCAAGAACTGTGAGATTAGTAAAAGTGGCATTATGGTTATTCTTGTCTGTAAAAGAACACATGGAGTCAGTTATTTTGGCCTGTTTATCCCTGTCAAGCACCCATTTTTATAGTGATAATTCAAAACCAGTTCAAAATGGTACATTTCTAATTTTCAGTAGAAGAAATTATAATGAATGTGAATTAATTTATTCTGAGTTGGTAAGCTTCTTGGGAAGGAGTGATCAAGTGTCCTAATGGATGTATCCAGTTTGCTGTAAATTGCTCTGTAGAGTGTGTCGTTAGAATCATGGGATCATAAAATAGTTTGGGTTGGAAGGGACTTCTAAGGGTCATCTAGTCCAACCCCCTGCAGTAAGCAGGGACATGGAATTATAGAATGTTTGGGTTGGAGGGGACTTTAAAGGTCATCTAGTTCCAACATCTTCAACTAGATCAGGTTGCTCAGAGCAGATACTTTAAATTCAAAACAGAGCTGGCTGAAGTGGAGTGTTCAATCCCACCTCATCGCCAAAAATTAAATTTTTAAAGCAAAGAACAGCAACCTGAAATGCTCCTTACAACTGTTAGGGGCTTCTAGTCGTGCTTCTGTTTGAAAAAGCCATTGACATTTCCAGAGTGAAATCCTGTTATTTCTGGGTCTAGTTGTCACCGCTTTATTCCCAACTGGCTGAACGTTGCTGTGCACACTGCTTGGTCAGATGCTCCATCACTTTCCTTCCTCTCAGGCCCTGGGGACACACTCTCCCTAGGAGGGCAGGTGCAGCACAGAGCCCACCAGCTTCTGGCTGGGCTGAGCAGGAGTCAGTATCTGCTTTCAGCTGATCCTCTCTCTGCATCTGTTTCTGGAGATGTGTGTAGACTTGGATTTTTTCAAACCTTTTCACTCTGCCTGGTTCATGGGCTGCCATCCGAAGTCTGAATTTATGTCATGACAGCTGATGGTGCTGCTATGGATGTTGGGACCATGGTACTGATACTAAGTCATCTCCCCACATTCGAGCTAGGCTTTTTCATTCCCTAATGTGAGTAGCTAAGATTGCAGAAGCAGCTTGTGCTGATGGAAAGTGAAAGAATCTTGTGTGCCTGCGTGCCAAGTTCGTTTGCTCTACAAAGTCTGCTAAATTATAATCACAGTAGGTGATCCGTCCATTCCTGAAGTTTTAAGGACTGGAGGCTTCAGGATGGGCATCGATTTCTCACAAGATTCATTTCCCCAAAATAATTTTACAAAAACCAAACAAATTAACAAAAATCCCCAACATAACCAGTTTTCCTTGTGAGAAGGGGAGAATAAAACCCACTTAGCTTTCCAGCAGCCGCTCTGTTTGTTCTCAATGCTGGATGGCCACACCACACATTGTAATGAGCTCTTGAAAACTCGGCAGCTTCTGGAAGCGTTGCATAGCTGGTGATGTACCTCGTGTGTGGAAAGGCTGTCGTCCTGTGGGAGAAGGTTCCTCTCCCAGTGTGGTGAAGGTCAACTTGCTTGTTAGCTTGCTTTTGAGGGAGTTGATGAGGTTGCATCCATGGGCCTATCATTTCCCTTGGCGGAGCAGCTAGGGGATGCTGACTCTCCGAGCTGCCATGCCAAGGTTTCCTAAAGAGCCAAGCCTAGGATCCTCTGGAGGTGGTGCCATTCCCAGCAGGGAGAACAGAGTAACAGTTGAAGCATAGTCTGCCACTCATTCTGGACCAATATCTTGTAATCTTGTCTAAACACAGAATCCCACAATCCAAATTGAAATTTAAAAAGTTTAAAAGTAGAGAATCCCTCAATGTGTGAATGCATTTGTTGACACTTCTACAGTCCTTACATCTTTCTGTCATATTTTATTCAACTTGATGTCGGGATTTTCTCTGCCTGTGTATGCAAGAACAGAAAATACTGAACTTGTAAATGTTACATGTTATCATAGAAGATATTCCTGTTCGTTGTATACCTTTACAAAAGAAAGCACTATTATAATTGCACAATTACATGTTGGAGAGATCTTTGGAAGTGGTCTTTGGTCACAGAATAATGGATTAGATGTTTTGTAGTCATAAGTTTGAAGATTTTCTATTTCTGATGCTGAAACCCTTGACCTTCCTAAGGGAAAAGGCTTATTTATATCTGTTTACTATTAAGTGTAGATACATGAGAGTTGCAAGATGGTACAAATGCACCTAAATGTCTCCTTTCTTAGAACTCCTTAGTACAACTGATATCTAAGTTGATATCTGTGTACCTTTTTCAGTATTAATAGTAACCCCTATGGGAAAAAAATCCCATCTTATTTTTTCCCCTCTTTGGGTATACAGAAATCTGTAATTGCTTCACAGTTTTACAGGACTGTAGGCAGGGTATGTACCTCGTGTAACTTGTAAAGCAGTGCATAGTGAAGAGAGTGATTAGAGTGAAGACTTAAACCACATTTTATCTCTGTTCTGTATTTCTTCAGAACACTTTCTTCTTTGTAACAGTGATTTCAGAGTAATTGCTGCATTTTATGATAAAGGTTATAAAGTGAGTTGGCTTGACCAGCTTTAATGAGCCTAACCTTCTTCTGCCACTTCTGTTTCAATTGCCTGTCTCCCTACAGCTGATATTAAACGGTCCTGTTTGGAGCAAATAGCACCAGGATAACCATGTTCTTGGAGAAAATTGCCTAAAAAGACCATTTCTAGCAACCTTTACTTGTGTTTTCTGTTAATATGGTCTAGTTTGCCTGGAACTGGAAAGTGTGTCCAAAGTGGCTCCTTGCTGAGAGGATATTTTCCTCTTCTGTGTGTTCTGAGCCTGTAACAACTACAGACTACTCTTCTTTTGATATATTTGGAAGAAAGATCTTTTTTTATCTTGTTTGTGCAGAACCAACTTTCAGAGTAGCAGAGCACAAACTCATTCATCCTTTGTTTTGGGGGTTTTTTTACCCCCTTTGGAAAATTGTATTTTGAATTAACCTAAAGGCTTTTGAGATTTGCTGGGTTTTTGGCTGCTTTCTATAGCCCACCAGCTTTATTCCCTATTTTCTCTCTCCCCCAGTGAATCAAACTCAGTGGTAGCTGTTTAGAGGTAGTTTTGTTTTTGTGTCAGCTTAAAGTATTGCCCTGTTCATTCTTGCCTGCTGCTGCTTTTCTACATGGCTACATGACTGATTCTCATGGAAGCTAAAGCAGCTCCCTAGTGTTGGGCTGCTGGTTTCTACCCTCTCTCCACCCTGTCAATCTGTGGCTGGTACAATTGTGTGTGCTGAACTGGATCACAGAACTTGCTTTTTGGGATGGTGTAAAGGCTGTTTAGTCTTGCTTAGATTATACCTATTTTACTACCTACAGAACTGAGTTCATGCTGTATGTCCTGTAGGAGTCTTACCAACTAATTCTATATCAATTTATAGGAGATACAGTATGGGTAGTACAGAAAACAAAGCAGATCCTCATTGTCTTTTTTTTTAATTTTTTAAAGATAAACTGTTTATTTTAACTTTTCTATGATTATGCTGTCCTTTCAAGACATCTGAACTGAAAGATTTAAAAACGGTGGATGATCTCTGTGGTGTTAAGTGGCCTCAATTAGATGTCTGCTTCAACTAATCTGTTCTTTGGGACCAGAGCTGGAAAATATTTTGTCTGTGCTCATCATATAGGAGGGAGAGGAATTCAGGGTTTAAGGATGCAAGTGTGAGCAAAGTAAAAGTCACATCACTTAAGTTTTGAGACATTCTTGGATGCTTTTATTTGCACTCTTCATAAATGCTTGTGACTGTTTTTGTGTATCTAAGTATTAAAAAGGCAATTGTGAGGTTGATTGTAAAATGCAGTGTTTCTGACTGATCTGTGCTGTTCAAGTCATCACATATCAAACTCTTAATATTTGAGCTTGCTACTTTCTCCACCTACCATTCCTCTCTGTATAAGTTGTTTTATTGAACAGGAAGTGCTTATTCACTTCCCGAGGATATATCGTTGATAGAAAACTTTTCTTTTAAAGACCAAAACTTTCTTCTATTAGTCAATGGAGAATATTACTTAAGCAGGTTTGGCTATGGTTTGCATTTCTCTCTTACCTTAACGAAAGTGACACATTATTTCTTGAGCACTAGCTTACCTAATAGGACATGCTTGAGTTCTCCCAAAGTACCTAATAACTTATTCCATGGTATCTTGCAACATGAACAATATTTATCTGGAGCTGCACTAGTGATGGTAAGAAATACGTATTTAAAAATTCAAATTCTCATCTAGATGAACTTTTCTTGCTGAGACTTTTGTAAGGAGAGACTGGACATACCTCTTGTGTTGGTTAAGTCAGAGAGGAGATAGAAAGTACCACCTCAAAATACCACGTACTGAAAGCTGCAGGTGTCAGATATAACACTGTCAAGAAAACTTCCAACAGCATTAACGCCAGCAAACTTGATATATCAATATTCTCAGAAATCGTAGTACCGTGTGGGCCCAGGCACTTCTTTGTAGCTGAAAGAACTTTTTTAGCCTCATATTCATAATTCTGATATTTCTGTAAAGCTTTTTGAAATTGCTCTAAATCCTCAGTCTTTACTTGTGTCCATTAGGCAGTTGGTTTATTCTTATTTCAAAAGGGAGATATGAAGTTATGATTGGAAATAGTTGTCCTTTACTGTCTTGCTGTTGTTGGTAGTGTTGTGCAGCAGCTTTCTGAAAATGTGTAGTTTCCAACTACCACATTCTCCTTTTCAGAGCATCAGATTAATTTATTTAAGGGGAAACAGTATAGATGATGTGGCTTCCCCCTCCCTCACCCCCCCCAAAAAGGTATAGGTTTATATATATTTTTTTTTGCTATTGCTCATGGTTATGGTAGTGTGGACTATCTTGTTACTATAAAATGTTCATTACTGAGTAGAAAACAACTTCTGAAATGGTTGGGTTTTTTTGCAAATATATTAAACATTCGGTAGATCACTTGTGCAAATAAAACTCCATGAGACAGACCTTTATCCTTCTAAATAAGGCTTATTTTTAGCTTGTGCTGTACTTCTCAAAGGACTTCTTGATACTCTTGTGGCATTGTGTGACTTTACTGGAAATACCTTACCATTCTCACCTCATTCATCTCATGTTGTTGGTTTTCAGGATCTTACTAAGTTATGGAGAGCAAGAATCTAGGCAGCTTTGTCCTGGTTTAGCTGCAATGAAAAGCTGGTGCTATTTGGTAATTAATTTCAAATTTAATAGCACGTATTTTTGTCTAATACTAAACTTAACATCAGAGCTGCATAGTCTTTTAATGAAACTGCATAAAGTTACCAAATGTAATTGTAGCTGACATTTCTGTGAAATGTAGACAGCTTACAAACCAAACAGAAAAAAATAATTGCAAGAAAAGGGGGATTTGTTATATGGTTTTGTTTAAACTCCCTTTTCTGTGTCTCCTAGCTTTTTAGTTGGTGAAGGAGCTTACAGATGGGCAGTTGATCACGGGATACCAGCATGTCCTCCAGGTATCATGGCTACAAGTGAGTAAACTGGTGGTGTCAGTAGGAAGAACAGGAAAGAGTAATTTTAAATGATGCCTCGTATTTTGAGGTGTACATCACTTCACTGTTCTTAACATTCAACTAGTTTATGGCATTATGGTATATAAGGATGGTTTAAGTTTCCTAATTTTCTATTGAGTATCTAAATAGAAAAAAATTATGAACTATTACTTAAGCTGCATTTTAGCAACATCTAATTCAAGTGAATTTGTGATTCTAGGACTAATTGCAATGAAGGACATTTTTACTGAAATGTAGGCTCTTTAACAGCTCAGTCCTGCAAGTCTCCAGTCATGATCCATCTTGGATCCTAAAGCATCAACCAGCCAGGTATCTAAATTCAGCAGGTGCCAGCTTGACTGTCACATTCTATAGTTACACCCACCTCTGAGTCTTTGTCCAGAATGGCTCTGGTGTAAACAGGGTGTCTAATTAATTTGCCTTTTTTTTAACCTAGATAGGCTTTGCTTCCTCTGATATGGTGGAATAACCTGACCCAGAAAATGGACTTGGATTATATTGTATACTAGCAGTAGTCAGGTCTCTTCCAAAAACCTTTTTTTCCTAAAATAAGATAAATTATTATGTTATATTGATACCTCATCTATAAACTAGGCTAAAAATATTAGTGCACTTGCCCATGGAAAGGAGGATATGGTTCCCCTTCCTTCCCCAGTCCCACTCTGTTTTGGAAAGTGCCATTACTACTAGCCTGTAGTTTGCTATAGGTGAAAGCATGCCCTACACTTCCTATTGAAGTTATGCAGGAAAGAAATTGGAGGTCATTACTCAAAGAAGAAGGAAAACACAGAGGATTACAGGATGTTTCTTTATTTTACAGTAAACAGTATTACTGCATAAAATATATGAGCAGTCCCTAAATCAGAGACTGAAACCCAGGACTCCCATTAAGGCTTTTATTTGACCTAGTTCTAAATGTAGCAAAACATCTAGAAATTGCAGTTCAAAGTTGCTAATACTCAATGCTTAAATGTAACCCCTGAAACAGTGGCCCCATTTTACTTGATCATGCCAATTTCATACATACTCATGATACATTTCAGTTTGAACAGAAAGTTTTAATTTCTAGTTCCACATGACTGAAATTTTTGTGCTATCCTTCTGTTGTCCAAAACAGCATTTGCAGAACAACTTTTGGGCTCAGTTAAGCAGAACGCTTTTATTTCTGTGACCCTAGAAAAGGAATTAAAGGTTTGGGGTTTTTTTAGGTTTTTTTTTTCTTTTCTTTTTTTTTTTTTTTTTTTTTTAAGAAAGTAGTTGCTACTTATGTATAGAAGATACTCTAGAAGGAAGGTTTCTTGACTAATAGAAATTTGAATGCACAAAAGTTTCTGTTGTTTCTCATAGCAGTGGGTTTCTGTTGTGAAAGAGATGATCAGATTGTAACATTAAATGGCAGGTGATATCTTTACTGGCTAAAAGGTACCCTGGTCAGAGAAAATCTAGACATTATGGCTTAAAAATAAGGATGACCACTGCTAGTTTGGTTTACCTAACCCAGACTATAAATTTATGTTGTAGAAACAGAAGAATATTCCCAGCCAATATATGTTCATAAACCTGCTCCAAAACACCAGTGATTTATTTTTGTCTCCTCGGTACATTCAGCTTACTTGTAATTAGCAAAATAATTTGCGTTAAAACAATTAAAACAACCAGGATTGGGAAGTCAATGCAGAAATACCATTTGCTAGTGGAATGCCAATGAAAAAAATATTTATGTTAAAGTTGCCAGTTCTCCTTGGCTCCCCACACTCCCTGCTTTCACCCGGGTTTATACATACTGAAACACACACATATATGATTATATATGATTATATGCTTGAGCCATTGCACAGGATAGACCTGCTCTAGGGATGAACAGATGCTGTGAAGCAGGCTGTGACTGTTAAGACTTGAGTGTAGACTATGTGAGTGTTTTGCTGGAAGAATGATTTCAGATTAGGGTAATTGAAGGATACACTGAAAAAAATATCAGTGGCAGAGACTGAGATTCAGTCAGATGTTCTTTGTAGTACTGAGCAAATTACATAAAACTGAATTATTCACAGATGTTCTCTAATTCTGTTGCTTGACCTTAGCATAAATGATAGTCTATGTCTGAATGGATTTACAGAAAGGAGGTATTTGACTATTACAGTCTTGTGCTTCAGTTTCCTTTTTGAAAACTACGAGATAGCAGTGTCTGCTATTTAAGTGTTTAAAATGGATAAGTAGGAAAACAATAGTAGCTCATGTTAAGACTGCATTATTAGCCATTCTGAGAGGCATCTGGGAGAAGATTGCCTGAACAACTTAGAAGTTGTCATTTTTCCTAAGATTTGAGTACACTTAATTTTGCAGTATAACCATTAATGGTAGTATATCTGATTTTTTTTTTCTTTAAAAAATAAACAACACAACAGCAAGAAAGAACAAACAAAAACCTGAAAAATCCATTCCAGAAAATGTTATGCTGATTTCCATACAAGTCTTTAGCAAAACTAGTCTTGTAATACATAGACTTCTGGTCAGTGAGGCTGGGAAGTAACCGTTAACACTGCGTGTGACAACATGGGATTGTTATAGCCAAAAAGAAATTTGAAACTGTCTCACAGGTAACATATAAGAAAGCCAGAATAGTTTTTTCCAGTGTTACCAGGGGAGGGAGAGTTAAACATGCTTCAGAAACAGTTAAAGAGAATGTTGTTTCCAAGCAACCACAAATGAGCTCATCTGAAGCAACCTATTGCATTAAATAATGTAACAAGCTTCAAAAATGCAGGAGGCTCTTTGATTATGCATACTACAATTGCTGTGGTAGAGTTTGCATGGAGAACTGGGGGTAAATTAACTTGAAACTACGTGACTGTTGAACAGCTCTGTGAAATGAAGAACTGAAGTAATTGCCAAACATCAGGAAAGTACGTTCGGTAGCTTAATTACAAAAAACCAAACCCAACCCCTAAAAATCCCTAATCCAAATTTTAGACGTGTACTTGCAATAAGTATTAGCAGGGAGAACTAGGTACATATGTTTTGGCTTCTCTGTGCTGCACGTGGAAAATATATTCTTCAAGTCACATTATTCTGCCTCCCTTTTCCCAGTCCTGAGATGGCAAGAGTAATGTTGTACGTGCTGTAAGGCTGTGGGATTGTGTGGTTGGTTTTGCACGGCCGGGGCTCTCCATATGATCCGTTACAAAGAAAGTTGCAGGATCAGCTTTGTGGTCACACTCCATAATTCTCTCAGAACTATCAAAGTATCTAAGCACCAAACTGAAACAATCTTTTAAACCATGTTACTTGTTGAACTACATCAAGGTTATGTCAAGGCTCACCTGCTTTGTCTTCTTCCGTTTGCCAAGTGTGCGAGGAAATGGGATTTCTACCATTTGTAGAAATCTGGTGGCTTTCCAGTATAGTGAGTGGGTGTTTTCTTAAAAAAATCTGAAATGTGATCTGTCTGTATTGCCTAGAGTCTGCAAGAAAGCTCTATTTATTAATTCCTGTCCATGCTAGAGCTTAAGTCCTGCCAATACTAGAGCCCGTACTAGCTTATGCTAGAGTTTTGTTATCCTGTGCTAGAGGGACTGTTTTGAAAGAGTGATCAAAGCGTTAAGAGTGTAATTACAGCTTAGAAATGCTAATTTACTGTATTGTGCAACTTCTTATAACCGTTAAAAGTATACTTTACCCTAATTAAGCAATGTAAATTTGAGGTCAACTGTCAATATCTGTGCCTGCACTAGTAATAATCAAAATGCTTTCATCCAAATTTTTAAATTCAACCTAAAGTAGATGCAAAGTAGTTGATTCGGCAAAGAGAACGTGGTGTAAGACAGCATCTTACAATTACTTACAGCATTAAATTTTCAAAGGGAAAGAGAAGCAAGGTAACTACTCATGCAGCAAGCTTGTACCTCTAACTAACAATATGGAAGTGACCATAAGTACTTCACTATGTTATCTTACATAGGAACAAAAAGCAGCTGCAGTGGATTCATGTAGCTTGATAACTGGAATCCAAGAGTAGCCACAAATTATGCTTACAGAAGAATATAAGAACAGAACAAATATATACTTACCTTTCCCT